>NW_027193046.1:0-97500 GCF_949987515.2 Delphinus delphis
TGCGTGTGAGGGCGCGGGTTAGTGTTAGCGTACGGGTTAGGATTAGGGGACGGGTGAGGGTCAGGCTTAGGGGAAGGATTAGGGTTAGGTTTCGGGCTAGGGTTAGGGTTAGGGGACGGGGACGGTTTAGGGTCCAGGTGAGGGTACGGCAACGCTTTAGGGGGAGCGTGCGTGTGAGGGCGCGGGTTAGTGTTAGCGTACGGGTTAGGATTAGGGGACGGGTGAGCATCAGGCTCGGGGAAGGGTTAGGGTTAGGGTTCGGGCTAGGGTTAGGGTTAGGGGACGGGGACGGTTTAGGGTCCAGGTGAGGGTACGGCAACGCTTTAGGCGGAGCTGTGCGTGTGAGGGCGCGGGTTAGTGTTAGCGTACGGGTTAGGATTAGGGGAAGGGTGAGGGTCAGGCTTCGGGGAAGGGTTAGGGTTAGAGTTCGGGCTAGGGTTAGGGTTAGGGTTAGGGGACGGTTTAGGGTCCAGGTGAGGGTACGGCAACGCTTTAGGGGGAGCGTGCGTGTGAGGGCGCGGGTTAGTGTTAGCGTACGGGTTAGGATTAGGGGACGGGTGAGGGTCAGGCTTCGGGGAAGGGTTAGGGTTAGGGTTCGGGCTAGGGTTAGGGTTAGGGGACGGGGACGGTTTAGGGTCCAGGTGAGGGTACGGCAACGCTTTAGGGGGAGCGTGCGTGTGAGGGCGTGGGTTAGTGTTAGCGTACGGGTTAGGATTAGGGGAAGGGTGAGGGTCAGGCTTCGGGGAAGGGTTAGGGTTAGAGTTCGGGCTAGGGTTAGGGTTAGGGTTAGGGGACGGTTTAGGGTCCAGGTGAGGGTACGGCAACGCTTTAGGGGGAGCGTGCGTGTGAGGGCGCGCATTAGTGTTAGCGTACGGGTTAGGATTAGGGGACGGGTGAGGGTCAGGCTTAGGGGAAGGGTTAGGGTTAGAGTTCGGGCTAGGGTTAGGGTTAGGGTTAGGGGACGGTTTAGGGTCCAGGTGAGGGTACGGCAACGCTTTAGGGGGAGCGTGTGTGTGAGGGCGCGGGTTAGTGTTAGCGTACGGGTTAGGATTAGGGGACGGGTGAGGGTCAGGCTTCGGGGAAGGGTTAGGGTTCGGGCTAGGGTTAGGGTTAGGGGACGGGGACGGTTTAGGGTCCAGGTGAGGGTACGGTAACGCTTTAGGGGGAGCGTGCGTGTGAGGGCGCGGGTTAGTGTTAGCGTACGGGTTAGGATTAGGGGACGGGTGAGGGTCAGGCTTCGGGGAAGGGTTAGGGTTAGGGTTCGGGCTAGGGTTAGGGTTAGGGGACGGGGACGGTTTAGGGTCCAGGTGAGGGTACGGCAACGATTTAGGGGGAGCGTGGGTGTGAGGGCGCGGGTTAGTGTTAGCGTACGGGTTAGGATTAGGGGACGGGTGAGGGTCATGCTTCGGGGAAGGGTTAGGGTTAGGGTTCGGGCTAGGGTTAGGGTTAGGGGACGGGGACGGTTTAGGGTCCAGGGGAGGGTACGGCAACGCTTTAGGGGGAGCGTGGGTGTGAGGGCGCGGGTTAGTGTTAGCGTACGGGTTAGGATTAGGGGACGGGTGAGGGTCAGGCTTCGGGGAAGGGTTAGGGTTAGGGTTCGGGCTAGGGTTAGGGTTAGGGGACGGGGACGGTTTAGGGTCCAGGTGAGGGTACGGCAACGCTTTAGGGGGAGCGTGCGTGTGAGGGCGCGGGTTAGTGTTAGCGTACGGATTAGGATTAGGGGACGGGTGAGCGTCAGGCTTCGAAGAAGGGTTAGGGTTACGGTTCGGGCTAGGGTTAGGGTTAGGGGACGGGGACGGTTTAGGGTCCAGGTGAGGGTACGGCAACGCTTTAGGGGGAGCGTGCGTGTGAGGGCGCGGGTTAGTGTTAGCGTACGGGTTAGGATTAGGGGACGGTTGAGGGTCAGGCTTCGGGGAAGGGTTAGAGTTAGGGTTCGGGCTAGGGTTAGGGTTAGGGGACGGGGACGGTTTAGGGTCCAGGTGAGGGTACGGCAACGCTTTAGGGGGAGCGTGCGTGTGAGGGCGCGCATTAGTGTTAGCGTACGGGTTAGGATTAGGGGACGGGTGAGGGTCAGGCTTCGGGGAAGGGTTAGGGTTAGGGTTCGGGCTAGGGTTAGGGTTAGGGGACGGGGACGGTTTAGGGCCCAGGTGAGGGTACGGCAACGCTTTAGGGGGAGCGTGCGTGTGAGGGCGCAGGTTAGTGTTAGCGTACGGGTTAGGATTAGGGGACGGGTGAGGGTCAGGCTTCGGGGAAGGGTTAGGGTTAGAGTTCGGGCTAGGGTTAGGGTTAGGGTTAGGGGACGGTTTAGGGTCCAGGTGAGGGTACGGCAACGCTTTAGGGGGAGCGTGTGTGTGAGGGCGCGGGTTAGTGTTAGCGTACGGGTTAGGATTAGGGGACGGGTGAGGGTCAGGCTTCGGGGAAGGGTTAGGGTTCGGGCTAGGGTTAGGGTTAGGGGACGGGGACGGTTTAGGGTCCAGGTGAGGGTACGGTAACGCTTTAGGGGGAGCGTGCGTGTGAGGGCGCGGGTTAGTGTTAGCGTACGGGTTAGGATTAGGGGACGGGTGAGGGTCAGGCTTCGGGGAAGGGTTAGGGTTAGGGTTCGGGCTAGGGTTAGGGTTAGGGGACGGAGACGGTTTAGGGTCCAGGTGAGGGTACGGCAACGATTTAGGGGGAGCGTGGGTGTGAGGGCGCGGGTTAGTGTTAGCGTACGGGTTAGGATTAGGGGACGGGTGAGGGTCAGGCTTCGGGGAAGGGTTAGGGTTAGGGTTCGGGCTAGGGTTAGGGATAGGGGACGGGGACGGTTTAGGGTCCAGGGGAGGGTATGGCAACGCTGTAGGGTGAGCGTGCGTGTGAGGGCACGGGTTAGTGTTAGCGTACGGGTTAGGATTAGGGGACGGGTGAGGGTCAGGCTTAGGGGAAGGATTAGGGTTAGGTTTCGGGCTAGGGTTAGGGTTAGGGGACGGGGACGGTTTAGGGTCCAGGTGAGGGTACGGCACGCTTTAGGGGGAGCGTGCGTGTTAGGGCGTGGGTTAGTGTTAGCATACGGGTTAGGATTAGGGGACGGGTGAGGGTCAGGCTCGGGGAAGGGTTAGGGTTAGGGTTCGGGCTAGGGTTAGGGTTAGGGGACGGGGACGGTTTAGGGTCCAGGTGAGGGTACGGCAACGCTTTAGGGGGAGCGTGCGTGTGAGGGCGCGCGTTAGTGTTAGCGTACGGGTTAGTATTAGGGGACGGGTGAGGGTCATGCTTCGGGGAAGGGTTAGGGTTAGGGTTCGGGCTAGGGTTAGGGTTAGGGGACGGGGAAGGTTTAGGGTCCAGGTGAGGGTACGGCAACGCTTTAGGGGGAGCGTGCGTGTGAGGGCGTGGGTTAGTGTTAGCGTACGGGTTAGGATTAGGGGACGGGTGAGCGTCAGGCTTCGAAGAAGGGTTAGGGTTACGGTTCGGGCTAGGGTTAGGGTTAGGGGACGGGGACGGTTTAGGGTCCAGGTGAGGGTACGGCAACGCTTTAGGGGGAGCGTGCGTGTGAGGGCACGGGTTAGTGTTAGCGTACGGGTTAGGATTAGGGGACGGTTGAGGGTCAGGCTTCGGGGAAGGGTTAGAGTTAGGGTTCGGGCTAGGGTTAGGGTTAGGGGACGGGGACGGTTTAGGGTCCAGGTGAGGGTACGGCAACGCTTTAGGGGGAGCGTGCGTGTGAGGGCGCGCATTAGTGTTAGCGTACGGGTTAGGATTAGGGGACGGGTGAGGGTCAGGCTTCGGGGAAGGGTTAGGGTTAGGGTTCGGGCTAGGGTTAGGGTTAGGGGACGGGGACGGTTTAGGGTCCAGGTGAGGGTACGGCAACGCTTTAGGGGGAGCGTGCGTGTGAGGGCACGGGTTAGTGTTAGCGTACGGGTTAGGATTAGGGGACGGGTGAGGGTCAGGCTTCGGGGAAGGGTTAGGGTTATGGTTCGGGCTAGGGTTAGGGTTAGGGGACGGGGACGGTTTAGGGTCCAGGTGAGGGTACGGCAACGCTTTAGGGGGAGCGTGGGTGTGAGGGCGCGGGTTAGTGTTAACGTACGGGTTAGCATTAGGGGACGGGTGAGGGTCAGGCTTCGGGGAAGCGTTAGGGTTAGGGTTCGGGCTAGGGTTAGGGTTAGGGGATGGGGACGGTTTAGGGTCCAGGTGAGGGTACGGCAACGCTTTAGGGGGAGCGTGCGTGTGAGGGCGCGGGTTAGTGTTAGCGCACGGGTTAGGATTAGGGGACGGGTGAGGGTCATGCTTCGGGGAAGGGTTAGGGTTAGGGTTCGGGCTAGGGTTAGGGTTAGGGGACGGGGACGGTTTAGGGTCCAGGTGAGGGTACGGCAACGCTTTAGGGGGAGCGTGGGTGTGAGGGCGCTGGTTAGTGTTAGCGTACGGGTTAGGATTAGGGGACGGGTGAGGGTCAGGCTTCGGGGAAGGGTTAGGGTTAGGGTTCGGGCTAGGGTTAGGGTTAGGGGACGGGGACGGTTTAGGGTCCAGGTGAGGGTATGGCAACGCTGTAGGGTGAGCGTGCGTGTGAGGGCGCGGGTTAGTGTTAGCGTACGGGTTAGGATTAGGGGACGGGTGAGGGTCAGGCTTAGGGGAAGGATTAGGGTTAGGTTTCGGGCTAGGGTTAGGGTTAGGGGACGGGGACGGTTTAGGGTCCAGGTGAGGGTACGGCAACGCTTTAGGGGGAGCGTGCGTGTGAGGGCGCGGGTTAGTGTTAGCGTACAGGTTAGGATTAGGGGACGGGTGAGCATCAGGCTTCGGGGAAGGGTTAGGGTTAGGGTTCGGGCTAGGGTTAGGGTTAGGGGACGGGGACGGTTTAGGGTCCAGGTGAGGGTACGGCAACGCTTTAGGCGGAGCGTGCGTGTGAGGGCGCGGGTTAGTGTTAGCGTACGGGTTAGGATTAGGGGAAGGGTGAGGGTCAGGCTTCGGGGAAGGGTTAGGGTTAGAGTTCGGGCTAGGGTTAGGGTTAGGGTTAGGGGACGGTTTAGGGTCCAGGTGAGGGTACGGCAACGCTTTAGGGGGAGCGTGCGTGTGAGGGCGCGGGTTAGTGTTAGCGTACGGGTTAGGATTAGGGGACGGGTGAGGGTCAGGCTTCGGGGAAGGGTTAGGGTTAGGGTTCGGGCTAGGGTTAGGGTTAGGGGACGGGGACGGTTTAGGGTCCAGGTGAGGGTACGGCAACGCTTTAGGGGGAGCGTGCGTGTGAGGGCGTGGGTTAGTGTTAGCGTACGGGTTAGGATTAGGGGAAGGGTGAGGGTCAGGCTTCGGGGAAGGGTTAGGGTTAGAGTTCGGGCTAGGGTTAGGGTTAGGGTTAGGGGACGGTTTAGGGTCCAGGTGAGGGTACGGCAACGCTTTAGGGGGAGCGTGCGTGTGAGGGCGCAGGTTAGTGTTAGCGTACGGGTTAGGATTAGGGGACGGGTGAGGGTCAGGCTTCGGGGAAGGGTTAGGGTTAGGGTTCGGGCTAGGGTTAGGGTTAGGGGACGGGGACGGTTTAGGGTCCAGGTGAGGGTACGGCAACGCTTTAGGGGGAGCGTGCGTGTGAGGGCGTGGGTTAGTGTTAGCGTACGGGTTAGGATTAGGGGATGGGTGAGGGTCAGGCTTCGGGGAAGGGTTAGGGTTAGGGTTCGGGCTAGGGTTAGGGTTAGGGGACGGGGATGGTATAGGGTCCAGGTGAGGGTACGGCAACGCTTTAGGGGGAGCGTGGGTGTGAGGGCGCGGGTTAGTGTTAGCGTACGGGTTAGGATTAGGGGACGGTTGAGGGTCAGGCTTCGGGGAAGGTTTAGGGTTAGGGTTCGGGCTAGGGTTAGGGTTAGGGGACGGGGACGGTTTAGGGTCCAGGTGAGGGTACGGCAACGCTTTAGGGGGAGCGTGCGTGTGAGGGCATGGGTTAGTGTTATCGTGCGGGTTAGGATTAGGGGACGGGTGAGGGTCAGGCTTCGGGGAAGGGTTAGGGTTAGGGTTCGGGCTAGGGTTAGGGTTAGGGGACGGGGAGGGTTTAGGGTCCAGGTGAGGGTACGGCAACGCTTTAGGGGGAGCGTGCGTGTGAGGGCGCGGGTTAGTGTTAGCGTACGGGTTAGGATTAGGGGACGGGTGAGGGTCAGGCTTCGGGGAAGGGTTAGGCTTAGGGTTCGGGCTAGGGTTAGGGTTAGGGGACGGGGACGGTTTAGGGTCCAGGTGAGGGTACGGCAACGCTTTAGGAGGAGCGTGCGTGTGAGGGCGTGGGTTAGTGTTAGCGTACGGGTTAGGATTAGGGGACGGGTGAGCGTCAGGCTTCGGGGAAGGGTTAGGGTTTGGGATCGGGCTAGGGTTAGGGTTAGGGGACGGGGACGGTTTAGGGTCCAGGTGAGGGTACGGCAACGCTTTAGGGGGAGCGTGCGTCTGAGGGCGCGGGTTAGTGTTAGCGTACGGGTTAGGATTAGGCGAAGGGCGAGGGTCAGGCTTCGGGGAAGGGTTAGGGTTAGGGTTCGGGCTAGGGTTAGGGTTAGGGGACGGGGACGGTTTAGGGTCCAGGTGAGGGTACGGCAACGCTTTAGGGGGAGCGTGCATGTGAGGGCGCGGGTTAGTGTTAGCGTACGGGTTAGGATTAGGGGACGGGTGAGGGTCAGGCTTCGGGGAAGTTTTAGGTGTAGGGTTCGGGCTAGGGTTAGGGTTAGGGGACGGGGACGGGTTAGGGTCCAGGTGAGCGTATGGCAACGCTTTAGGGGGAGCGTGCGTGTGAGGGCGTGGGTTAGTGTTAGCGTACGGGTTAGGATTAGGGGACGGGTGAGGGTCAGGCTTCGGGGAAGGGTTAGGGTTAGGGTTCGGGCTAGGGTTAGGGTTAGGAGACGGGGACAGTTTAGGGTCCAGGTGAGGGTTCGGCAACGCTTTAGGGGGAGCGTGCGTGTGAGGGCGTGGGTTAGTGTTAGCGTACGGGTTAGGATTAGGGGATGGGTGAGGGACAGGCTTCGGGGAAGGGTTAGGGTTAGGGTTCGGGCTAGGGTTAGGGTTAGGGGATGGGGACGGTTTAGGGTCCAGGTGAGGGTACGGTAACGCTTTAGGGGGAGCGTGCGTGTGAGGACGCGGGTTAGTGTTAGCGTACGGGTTAGGATTAGGGAACGGGTGAGGGTCAGGCTTCGGGGAAGGGTTAGGGTTAGGGTTCGGGCTAGGGTTAGGGTTAGGGGACGGGGACGGTTTAGGGTACAGGTGAGGGTACGGCAACGCTTTAGTGGGAGCGTGCGTGTGATGGCGCGCGTTAGTGTTAGCGTACAGGTTAGGATTAGGGGACGGGTGAGGGTCAGGCTTCGGGGAAGGGTTAGGGTTAGGGTTCGGGCTAGGGTTAGGGTTAGGGGACGGGGACGGTTTAGGGTCCAGGTGAGGGTACGGCAACGCTTTAGGGGGAGCGTGCGTGTGAGGGCGTGGGTTAGTGTTAGCGTACGG
Source organism: Delphinus delphis (assembly GCF_949987515.2). NCBI lineage: Eukaryota > Metazoa > Chordata > Mammalia > Artiodactyla > Delphinidae > Delphinus > Delphinus delphis. The sequence goes on from NW_027193046.1 coordinate 7,414, forward strand.
GTTAGGATTAGGGGACGGGTGAGCGTCAGGCTTCGGGGAAGTGTTAGGGTTAGGGTTCGGGCTAGGGTTAGGGTTAGGGGACGGGGACGGTTTAGGGTCCAGGTGAGGGTACGGCAACGCTTTAGGGGGAGCGTGCGTGTGAGGGCGCGGGTTAGTGTTAGCGTGCGGGTTAGGATTAGGGGACGCGTGAGGGTCAGGCTTCGGGGAAGGGTTAGGGTTAGGGTTCGGGCTAAGGTTACGGTTAGGGGACGGGGACGGTTTAGGGTCCAGGTGAGGGTACGGCAACGCTTTAGGGGGGCGTGCGTGTGAGGGCGCGGGTTAGTGTTAGCGTACGGGTTAGGATTAGGGGACGGGTGAGGGTCAGGCTTCGGGGAAGGGTTAGGGTTAGGGTTCGGGCTAGGGTTAGGGTTAGGGGACGGGGACGGTTTAGGGTCCAGGTGAGGGTACGGCAACGCTTTAGGGGGAGCGTGCGTGTGAGGGCGCGGGTTAGTGTTAGCGTACGGGTTAGGATTAGGGGACGGGTGAGGGTCAGGCTTCGGGGAAGGATTAGGGTTAGGGTTCGGGCTAGGGTTAGGGTTAGGGGACGGGGACGGTTTAGGGTCCAGGTGAGGGTACGGCAACGCTTTAGGGGGAGCGTGCGTGTGAGGGCGCGGGTTAGTGTTAGCGTACGGGTTAGGATTAGGGGACGGGTGAGGGTCAGGCTTCGGGGAAGGGTTAGGGTTAGGGTTCGGGCTAGGGTTAGGGTTAGGGGACCGGGACGGTTTAGGGTCCAGGTGAGGGTACGGCAACGCTTTAGGGGGAGCGTGCGTGTGAGGGCGCGGGTTAGTGTTAGCGTACGGGTTAGGACTAGGGGACGGGTGAGGGTCAGGCTTCGGTGAATGGTTAGGGTCAGGGTTCGGGCTAGGGTTAGGGTTAGGGGACGGGGACGGTTTAGGGTCCAGGTGAGGGTACGGCAACGCTTTAAGGGGAGCGTGCGTGTGAGGGCGCGGGTTAGTGTTAGCGTACGGGTTAGGATTAGGGGACGGGTGAGGGTCAGGCTTCGGGGAAGTGTTAGGGTTAGGTTTCGGGCTAGGGTTAGGGTTAGGGGACGGGGAGGGTTTAGGGTCCAGGTGAGGGTACGGCAACGCTTTAGGGGGAGCGTGCGTGTGAGGGCGCGGGTTAGTGTTATCGTACTGGTTAGGATTAGGGGACGGGTGAGGGTCAGGCTTCGGGGAAGGGTTAGGGTTAGGGTTCGGGCTAGGGTTAGGGTTAGGGGACGGGACGGTTTAGGGTCCAGGTGAGGGTACGGCGACGCTTTAGGGGGAGCGTGCGTGTGAGGGCGTGGGTTAGTGTTAGCGTACGGGTTAGGATTAGGGGACGGGTGAGGGTCAGGCTTCGGGGAAGGGTTAGGGTTAGGGTTCGGGCTAGGGTTAGGGTTAGGGGACGGGGACGGTTTAGGGTCCAGGTGAGGGTACGGCAACGCTTTAGGGGGAGCGTGCGTGTGAGGGCGCGGGTTAGTGTTAGCGTACGGGTTAGGATTAGGGGACGGGTGAGGGTCAGGCTTCGGGGAAGGATTAGGGTTAGGGTTCGGGCTAGGGTTAGGGTTAGGGGACGGGGACGGTTTAGGGTCCAGGTGAGGGTACGGCAACGCTTTAGGGGGAGCGTGCGTGTGAGGGCGTGGGTTAGTGTTAGCGTACGGGTTAGGATTAGGGGACGGGTGAGGGTCAGGCTTCGGGGAAGATTTAGGTTTAGGTTTCGGGCTAGGGTTAGGGTTAGGGGACGGGGACGGGTTAGGGTCCAGGTGAGCGTATGGCAACGCTTTAGGGGGAGCGTGCGTGTGAGGGCGTGGGTTAGTGTTAGCGTACGGGTTAGGATTAGGGGATGGGTGAGGGTCAGGCTTCGGGGAAGGGTTAGGGTTAGGGTTCGGGTAGGGTTAGGGTTAGGGGACGGGCACGGTTTAGGGTCCAGGTGAGGGTACGGTAACGCTTTAGGGGGGCGTGCGTGTGAGGGCGCGGGTTAGTGTTAGCGTACGGGTTAGGATTAGGGGACGGGTGAGGGTCAGGCTTCGGGGAAGGGTTAGGGTTAGGTTTCGGGCAAGGGTTAGGGTTAGAGGACGGGGAAGGTTTAGGGTCCAGGTGAGGGTACAGCAACGCTTTAGGGGGAGCGTGCGTGTGAGGGCGCGGGTTAGTGTTAGCGTACGGGTTAGGATTAGGGGACGGGTGAGGGTCAGGCTTCGGGGAAGGGTTAGGGTTAGGGTTCGGGCTAGGGTTAGGGTTAGAGGACGGGGAAGGTTTAGGGTCCAGGTGAGGGTACAGCAACGCTTTAGGGGGAGCGTGCGTGTGAGGGCGCGGGTTAGTGTTAGCGTACGGGTTAGGATTAGGGGACGGGTGAGGGTCAGGCTTCGGGGAAGGGTTAGGGTTAGGGTTCGGGCTAGGGTTAGGGTTAGGGGACGGGGACGGTTTAGGGTCCAGGTGAGGGTACGGCAACGCTTTAGGGGGAGCGTGCGTGTGAGGGCGTGGGTTAGTGTTAGCGTACGGGTTAGTATTAGGGGATGGGTGAGGGTCAGGCTTCGGGAAAGGGTTAGGGTTAGGTTTCGGGCTAGGGTTAGGGTTAGGGGACGGGGACGGTTTAGGGTCCAGGTGAGGGTACAGCAACGCTTTAGGGGGAGCGTGCGTGTGAGGGCGCGGGTTAGTGTTAGCGTACGGGTTAGGATTAGGGGACGGGTGAGGGTCAGGCTTCGGGGAAGGGTTAGGGTTAGGGTTCGGGCTAGGGTTAGGGTTAGGGGACGGTGACGGTTTAGGGTCCAGGTGAGGGTACGGCAACGCTTTAGGGGGAGCGTGCGTGTGAGGGCGTGGGTTAGTGTTAGCGTACGGGTTAGGATTAGGGGATGGGTGAGGGTCAGGCTTCGGGAAAGGGTTAGGGTTAGGGTTCGGGCTAGGGTTAGGGTTAGGGGACGGGGACGGTTTAGGGTCCAGGTGAGGGTACGGTAACGCTTTAGGGGGAGCGTGTGTGTGAGGGCGCGGGATAGTGTTAGCGTACGGGTTAGGATTAGGTGACGGGTGAGGGTCAGGCTTCGGGGAAGGGTTAGGGTTAGGGTTCGGGCTAGGGTTAGGGTTAGGGGACGGGGACGGTTTAGGGTACAGGTGAGGGTACGGCAACGCTTTAGGGGGAGCGTGCGTGTGAGGGCGCGCGTTAGTGTTAGCGTACAGGTTAGGATTAGGGGACGGGTGAGGGTCAGGCTTCGGGGAAGGGTTAGGGTTAGGGTTCGGGCTAGGGTTAGGGTTAGGGGACGGGGACGGTTTAGGGTCCAGGTGAGGGTACGGCAACGCTTTAGGGGGAGCGTGCGTGTGAGGGCGTGGGTTAGTGTTAGCGTACGGGTTAGGATTAGGGGACGGGTGAGCGTCAGGCTTCGGGGAAGGGTTAGGGTTAGGGTTCGGGCTAGGGTTAGGGTTAGGGGACGGGGACGGTTTAGGGTCCAGGTGAGGGTACGGCAACGCTTTAGGGGGAGCGTGCGTGTGAGGGCGCGGGTTAGTGTTAGCGTGCGGGTTAGGATTAGGGGACGGGTGAGGGTCAGGCTTCGGGGAAGGGTTAGGGTTAGGGTTCGGGCTAGGGTTAGGGTTAGGGGACGGGGACGGTTTAGGGTCCAGGTGAGGGTACGGCAACGCTTTAGGGGGAGCGTGCGTGTGAGGGCGCGGGTTAGTGTTAGCGTACGGGTTAGGATTAGGGGACGGTTGAGGGTCAGGCTTCGGGGAAGGGTTAGGGTTAGGGTTCGGGCTAGGGTTAGGGTTAGGGGACGGGGACGGTTTAGGGTCCAGGTGAGGGTACGGCAACGCTTTAGGGGGAGCGTGCGTGTGAGCGCGCGGGTTAGTGTTAGCGTACGGGTTAGGAATAGGGCACTGGTGAGGGTCAGGCTTCGGGGAAGGATTAGGGTTAGGGTTCGGGCTAGGGTTAGGGTTAGGGGACGGGGACGGTTTAGGGTCCAGGTGAGGGTACGGCAACGCTTTAGGGGGAGCCTGCGTGTGAGGGCGTGGGTTAGTGTTAGCGTACGGGTTAGGATTAGGGGACGGGTGAGCGTCAGGCTTCGGGGAAGGGTTAGGGTTAGGGATCGGGCTAGGGTTAGGGTTAGGGGACGGGGACGGTTTAGGGTCCAGGTGAGGGTACGGCAACGCTTTAGGGGGAGCGTGCGTGTGATGGCGCGGGTTAGTGTTAGCGTACGGGTTAGGATTAGGGGACGGGTGAGGGTCAGGCTTCGGGGAAGGGTTAGGGTTAGGTTTCGGGCTAGGGTTAGGGGACGGGGACGGTGTAGGGTCCAGGTGAGGGTACGGCAACGCTTTAGGGGGAGCGTGCGTGTGAGGGGGCGGGTTAGTGTTAGCGTACGGGTTAGGATTAAGGGACGGGTGAGGGTCAGGCTTCGGGGAAGGGTTAGGTTTAGGGTTCGGGCTAGGGTTAGTGTTAGGGGACGGGGAGGGTTTAGGGTCCAGGTGAGGGTACGGCAACGCTTTAGGGGGAGCGTGCGTGTGAGGGCGTGGGTTAGTGTTAGCGTACTGGTTAGGATTAGGGGACGGGTGAGGGTCAGGCTTCGGGGAAGGGTTAGGGTTAGGGTAAGGGCTAGGGTTAGGGTTAGGGGACGGGGACGGTTTAGGGTCCAGGTGAGGGTACGGCAACGCTTTAGGGGGAGCGTGCGTGTGAGGGCGTGGGTTAGTGTTAGCGTACGGGTTAGGATTAGGGGACGGGTGAGGGTCAGGCTTCGGGGAAGGGTTAGGGTTAGGGTTCGGGCTAGGGTTAGGGTTAGGGGACGGGGACGGTTTAGGGTCCAGGTGAGGGTACGGCAATGCTTTAGGGCGAGCGTGCGTGTGAGGGCGTGGGATAGTGTTAGCGTACGGGTTAGGATTAGGGGACGGGTGAGGGTCAGGCTTCGGGGAAGGGTTAGGCTTAGGGTTCGGGCTAGGGTTAGGGTTAGGGGACGGGGACGGTTTAGGGTCCAGGTGAGGGTACGGCAACGCTTTAGGGGGAGCGTGTGTGTGAGGGCGCGGGTTAGTGTTAGCGTACGGGTTAGGATTAGGGGACGGTTGAGGGTCAGGCTTCGGGGAAGGGTTAGGGTTAGGGTTCGGTCTAGGGTTAGGTTTAGGGGACGGGGACGGATTAGGGTCCAGGTGAGGGTACGGCAATGCTTTAGGGGGGCGTGCGTGTGAGGGCGCGGGTTAGTGTTAGCGTACGGGTTAGGATTAGGGGACGGGTGAGGGTCAGGCTTCGGGGAAGGGTTAGGGTTAGGGTTCGTGCTAGTGTTAGGGGACGGGGACGGTTTAGGGTCCAGGTGAGGGTACGGCAACGCTATAGGGGGAGCGTGCGTGTGAGGGGGCGGGTTAGTGTTAGCGTACGGGTTAGGATTAGGGGACGGGTGAGGGTCAGGCTTCGGGGAAGGGTTAGGGTTAGGGTTCGGGCTAGGGTTAGTGTTAGGGGACGGGGAGGGTTTAGGGTCCAGGTGAGGGTACGGCAACGCTTTAGGGGGAGCGTGCGTGTGAGGGCGTGGGTTAGTGTTAGCGTACTGGTTAGGATTAGGGGACGGGTGAGGGTCAGGCTTCGGGGAAGGGTTAGGGTTAGGGTTCGGGCTAGGGTTAGGGTTAGGGGACGGGGACGGTTTAGGGTCCAGGTGAGGGTACGGCAACGCTTTAGGGGGAGCTTGCGTGTGAGGGCGTGGGTTAGTGTTAGCGTACGGGTTAGGATTAGGGGACGGGTGAGGGTCAGGCTTCGGGGAAGGGTTAGGGTTAGGGTTCGGGCTAGGGTTAGGGTTAGGGGACGGGGACGGTTTAGGGTCCAGGTGAGGGTACGGCAACGCTTTAGGGCGAGCGTGCGTGTGAGGGCGTGGGTTAGTGTTAGCGTACGGGTTAGGATTAGGGGACGGGTGAGGGTCAGGCTTCGGGGAAGGGTTAGGCTTAGGGTTCGGGCTAGGGTTAGGGTTAGGGGACGGGGACGGTTTAGGGTCCAGGTGAGGGTACGGCAACGCTTTAGGGGGAGCGTGGGTGTGAGGGCGCGGGTTAGTGTTAGCGTACGTGTTAGGATTAGGGGATGGGTGAGGGTCAGGCTTCGGGGAAGGGTTATGGTTAGGGTTCGGTCTAGGGTTAGGGTTAGGGGACGGGGACAGTTTAGGGTCCAGGTGAGGGTACGGCAATGCTTTAGGGGGAGCGTGCGTGTGAGGGCGCGGGTTAGTGTTAGCGTACGGGTTAGGATTAGGGGACGGGTGAGGGTCAGGCTTCGGGGAAGGGTTAGGGTTAGGGTTCGGGCTAGGGTTAGGGTTAGGGGACTTGGACGGTTTAGGGTCCAGGTGAGGGTACGGCAACGCTTTAGGGGGAGCGTGCGTGTGAGGGCGCGGGATAGTGTTAGCGTACGGGTTAGGATTAGGGGACGGGTGAGGGTCAGGCTTCGGGGAAGGGTTAGGGTTAGGGTTCGGGCTAGGGTTAGGGTTAGGGGATGGGGACGGTTTAGGGTCCAGGTGAGGGTATGGCAACGCTTTAGGGGGAGCGTGCGTGTGAGGGCATGGGTTAGTGTTAGCGTACGGGTTAGGATTATGGGACGGGTGAGGGTCAGGCTTCGGGGAAGTGTTAGGGTTCGGGCTAGGGTTAGGGTTAGGGGACGGGGACGGTTTAGGGTCCAGGTGAGGGTACGGCAACGCTTTAGGGGGAGCGTGCGTGTGAGGGCGCGGCTTAGTGTTAGCGTACGGGTTAGGATTAGGGGACGGGTGAGGGTCAGGCTTCGGGGAAGGGTTAGGGTTAGGTTTCGGGCTAGGGTTAGGGTTAGGGGACGGGGAGGGTTTAGGGTTCAGGTGAGGGTACGGCAACGCTTTAGGGGGAGCGTGCGTGTGAGGGCGCGGGTTAGTGTTAGCGTACTGGTTAGGATTAGGGGACGGGTGAGGGTCAGGCTTCGGGGAAGGGTTAGGGTTAGGGTTCGGGCTAGGGTTAGGGTTAGGGGACGGGGACGGTTTAGGGTCCAGGTGAGGGTACGGCAACGCTTTAGGGGGAGCGTGCGTGTGAGGGCGTGGGTTAGTGTTAGCGTACGGGTTAGGATTAGGGGACGGGTGAGGGTCAGGCTTTGGGGAAGGGTTAGGGTTAGGGTTCGGGCTAGGGTTAGGGTTAGGGGACGGGGACGGTTTAGGGTCCAGGTGAGGGTACGGCAATGCTTTAGGGCGAGCGTGCGTGTGAGGGCGTGGGTTAGTGTTAGCGTACGGGTTAGGATTAGGGGACGGGTGAGAGTCAGGCTTCGGGGAAGGGTTAGGGTTAGGGTTCGGGCTAGGGTTAGGGTTAGGGGACGGGGACGGTTTAGGGCCCAGGTGAGGGTTCGGCAACGCTTTAGGGGGAGCGTGTGTGTGAGGGCGCGGGTTAGTTTTAGCGTACGGGTTAGGATTAGGGGACGGGTGAGGGTCAGGCTTCGGGGAAGGGTTGTGGTTAGGGTTCGGGCTAGGGTAAGGGTTAGGGGACGGGGACGGTTTAGGGTCCAGGTGAGGGTACGGCAACGGTTTAGGGGGAGCATGCGTGTGAGGGCGCGGGTTAGTGTTAGCGTACGGGTTAGGATTAGGGGACGGGTGAGGGTCAGGCTTCGGGGAAGGGTTAAGGTTAGGGTTCGGGCTAAGGTTAGGGTTAGGGGACGGGGACGGTTTAGGGTCCAGGTGAGGGTACGGCAACGCTTTAGGGGGAGCGTGCGTGTGAGGGCGCGGGTTAGTGTTAGCGTACGGGTTAGGATTAGGGGACGGGTGAGGGTCAGGCTTCGGGGAATGGTTAGGGTTAGGGTTCGGGCTAGGGTTAGGGTTAGGGGACGGGGACGGTTTAGGGTCCAGGTGAGGGTACGGCAACGGTTTAGGGGGAGCGTGCGTGTGAGGGCGCGGGTTAGTGTTAGCGTACGGGTTAGGATTAGGGGACGGGTGAGGGTCAGGCTTCGGGGAAGTGTTAGGGTTAGGGTTCGGGCTAGGGTTAGTGTTAGGGGACGGGGACGGTTTAGGGTCCAGGTGAGGGTACGGCAACGCTTTAGGGGGAGCGTGCGTGTGAGGGCGCGGGTTAGTGTTAGCGTACGGGTTAGGATTAGGGGACGGGTGAGGGTCAGGCTTCGGGGAAGGGTTAGGGTTAGGGTTCGGGCAAGGGTTAGGGTTAGAGGACGGGGAAGGTTTAGGGTCCAGGTGAGGGTACAGCAACGCTTTAGGGGGAGCGTGCGTGTGAGGGCGCGGGTTAGTGTTAGCGTACGGGTTAGGATTAGGGGACGCGTGAGGGTCAGGCTTCGGGGAAGGGTTAGGGTTAGGGTTCGGTCTAGGGTTAGGGTTAGGGGACGGGGACGGTTTAGGGTCCAGGTGAGGGTACGGCAATGCTTTAGGGGGAGCGTGCGTGTGAGGGCGCGGGTTAGTGTTAGCGTACGGGTTAGGATTAGGGGACGGGTGAGGGTCATGCTTCGGGGAAGGGTTAGGGTTAGGGTTCGGGCTAGGGTTAGGGTTAGGGGACTTGGACGGTTTAGGGTCCAGGTGAGGGTATGGCAACGCTTTACGGGGAGCGTGCGTGTGAGGGCGCGGGTTAGTGTTAGCGTACGGTTTAGGATTATGGGACGGGTGAGGGTCAGGCTTCGGGGAAGGGTTAGGGTTCGGGCTAGGGTTAGGGTGAGAGGACGGGGACGGTTTAGGGTCCAGGTGAGGGTACGGCAACGCTTTAGGGGGAGCGTGCGTGTGAGGGCGCGGGTTAGTGTTAGCGTACGGGTTAGGATTAGGGGACGGGTGAGGGTCAGGCTTCGGGGAAGGGTTGTGGTTAGGGTTCGGGCTAGGGTTAGGGTTAGGGGACGGGGACGGTTTAGGGTCCAGGTGAGGGTACGGCAACGGTTTAGGGGGAGCATGCGTGTGAGGGCGCGGGTTAGTGTTAGCGTACGGGTTAGGATTAGGGGACGGGTGAGGGTCAGGCTTCGGGGAAGGGTTAGGGTTAGGGTTCGGGCTAAGGTTAGGGTTAGGGGACGGGGACGGTTTAGGGTCCAGGTGAGGGTACAGCAACGCTTTAGGGGGAGCGTGCGTGTGAGGGCGCGGGTTAGTGTTAGCGTACGGGTTAGGATTAGGGGACGGGTGAGGGTCAGGCTTCGGGGAAGGGTTAGGGTTAGGGTTCGGGCTAGGGTTAGGGTTAGGGGACGGGGACGGTTTAGGGTCCAGGTGAGGGTACGGCAACGCTTTAGGGGGAGCGTGCGTGTGAGGGCGCGGGTTAGTGTTAGCGTACGGGTTAGGATTAGGGGACGGGTGAGGGTCAGGCTTCGGGGAAGTTTTAGGTTTAGGGTTCGGGCTAGGGTTAGGGTTAGGGGACGGGGACGGGTTAGGGTCCAGGTGAGCGTATGGCAACGCTTTAGGGGGAGCGTGCGTGTGAGGGCGTGGGTTAGTGTTAGCGTACGGGTTAGGATTAGGGGACGGGTGAGGGTCAGACTTCGGGGAAGGGTTAGGGTTAGGGTTCGGGCTAGGGTTAGGGTTAGGGGACGGGGACGGTTTAGGGTCCAGGTGAGGGTACGGCAACGCGTTAGGGGGAGCGTGCGTGTGAGGGCGTCGGTTAGTGTTAGCGTACAGGTTAGGATTAGGGGATGTGTGAGGGTCAGGCTTCGGGGAAGGGTTAGGGTTAGGGTTCGGGCTAGGGTTAGGGTTAGGGGACGGGGACGGTTTAGGGTCCAGGTGAGGGTACGGTAACGCTTTAGGGTGAGCGTGCGTGTGAGGGCGCGGGTTAGTGTTAGCGTACGAGTTAGGATTAGGGGACGGGTGAGGGTCAGGCTTCGGGGAAGGGTTAGGGTTAGGGTTCGGGCTAGGGTTAGGGTTAGGGGACGGGGACGGTTTAGGGTCCAGGTGAGGGTACGGCAACGCTTTAGGGGGAGCGTGCGTGTGAGGGCGCGGGTTAGTGTTAGCGTACGGGTTAGGATTAGGGGACGGGTGAGGGTCAGGCTTCGGGGAAGGATTAGGGTTAGGGTTCGGGCTAGGGTTAGGGTTAGGGGACGGGGACGGTTTAGGGTCCAGGTGAGGGTACGGCAACGCTTTAGGGGGAGCGTGCGTGTGAGGGCGCGGGTTAGTGTTAGCGTACGGCTTAGGATTAGGGGACGGGTGAGGGTCAGGCTTCGGGGAAGGGTTAGGGTTAGGGTTCGGGCTAGGGTTAGGGTTAGGGGACGGGGACGGTTTAGGGTCCAGGTGAGGGTACGGCAACGCTTTAGGGGGAGCGTGCGTGGGAGGGCGTGGGTTAGTGTTAGCGTACGGGTTAGGATTAGGGGACGGGTGAGGGTCAGGCTTCGGGGAAGGGTTAGGGTTAGGGTTCGGGCTAGGGTTAGGGTTAGGGGACGGGGACGGTTTAGGGTCCAGGTGAGGGTACGGCAACGCTTTAGGGGGAGCGTGCGTGTGAGGGCGCGGGTTAGTGTTAGCGTACGGGTTAGGACTAGGGGACGGGTGAGGGTCAGGCTTCGGGGAAGGGTTAGGGTCAGGGTTCGGGCTAGGGTTAGGGTTAGGGGACGGGGATGGTTTAGGGTCCAGGTGAGGGTACGGCAACGCTTTAGGGGGAGCGTGCGTGTGAGGGCGTGGGTTAGTGTTAGCGTACGGGTTAGGATTACGGGACGGGTGAGGGTCAGGCTTCGGGGAAGGGTTAGGGTTAGGGTTCGGGCTAGGGTTAGGGTTAGGGGACGGGGACGGTTTAGGGTCCAGGTGAGGGTACGGCAACGCTTTAGGGGGTGCGTGTGTGTGAGGGCGCGGGTTAGTGTTAGCGTACGGGTTAGGACTATGGGACGGGTGAGGGTCAGGCTTCGGGGAAGGTTTAGGGTCAGGGTTCGGGCTAGGGTTAGGCTTAGGTGACGGGGACGGTTTAGGGTCCAGGTGAGGGTACGGCAACGCTTTAGGGGGAGCGTGCGTGTGAGGGCGCGGGTTAGTGTTAGCGTACGGGTTAGGATTAGGGGACGGGTGAGGGTCAGGCTTAGGGGAAGGGTTAGGGTTAGGGTTCGGGCTAGGGTTAGGGTTAGGGGACGGGGACGGTTTAGGGTCCAGGTGAGGGTACGGCAACGCTTTAGCGCGAGCGTGCGTGTGAGGGCGTGGGTTAGTGTTAGCGTACGGGTTAGGATTAGGGGACGGGTGAGGGTCAGGCTTCGGGGAAGGGTTAGGGTTAGGGTTCAGGCTAGGGTTAGGGTTAGGGGACGGGGACGGTTTAGGGTCCAGGTGAGGGTACGGCAACGTTTTAGGGGGAGCGTGTGTGTGAGGGCGCAGGTTAGTGTTAGCGTACGGGTTAGGATTAGGGGACGGGTGAGGGTCAGGCTTCGGGGAAGGGTTAGGGTTAGGGTTCGGGCTAGGGTTAGGGTTAGGGGACGGGGACGGTTTAGGGTCCAGGTGAGGGTACGGCAACGCTTTAGGGGGAGCGTGCGTGTGAGGGCGCGGGTTAGTGTTAGCGTACGGGTTAGGATTAGGGGACGGGTGAGGGTCAGGCTTCGGGGAAGGGTTAGGGTTAGGGTTCGGGCTAGGGTTAGGGTTAGGGGACGGGGACGGTTTAGGGTCCAGGTGAGGGTACGGCAACGCTTTAGGGGGAGCGTGCGTGTGAGGGCGTGGGTTAGTGTTAGCGTACGGGTTAGGATTAGGGGACGGGTGAGGGTCAGGCTTCGGGGAAGTGTTAGGGTTAGGGTTCGCGCTAGGGTTAGGGTTAGGGGACGGGGACGGTTTAGGGTCCAGGTGAGGGTACGGCAACGCTTTAGGGGGAGCGTGTGTGTGAGGGCGCGGGTTAGTGTTAGCGTACGGGTTAGGATTAGGGGACGGGTGAGGGTCAGGCTTCGGGGAAGGGTTAGGGTTAGGGTTCGGGCTAGGGTTAGGGTTAGGGGACGGGGACGGTTTAGGGTCCAGGTGAGGGTACGGCAACGCTTTAGGGGGAGCGTGCGTGTGAGGGCGCAGGTTAGTGTTAGCGTACGGGTTAGGATTAGGGGACGGGTGAGGGTCAGGCTTCGGGGAAGGGTTAGGGTTAGGGTTCGGGCTAGGGTTAGGGTTAGGGGACGGGGACGGTTTAGGGTCCAGGTGAGGGTACGGCAACGCTTTAGGGGGAGCGTGCGTGTGAGGGCGCGGGTTAGTGTTAGCGTACGGGTTAGGATTAGGGGACGGGTGAGGGTCAGGCTTCGGGGAAGGGTTAGGGTTAGGGTTCGGGCTAGGGTTAGGGTTAGGGGACGGGGACGGTTTAGGGTCCAGGTGAGGGTACGGCAACGCTTTAGGGGGAGCGTGCGTGTGAGGGCGCGGGTTAGTGTTAGCGTACGGGTTAGGATTAGGGGACGGGTGAGGGTCAGGCTTCGGGGAAGTGTTAGGGTTAGGGTTCGCGCTAGGGTTAGGGTTAGGGGACGGGGACGGTTTAGGGTCCAGGTGAGGGTACGGCAACGCTTTAGGGGGAGCGTGCGTGTGAGGGCGCGGGTTAGTGTTAGCGTACGGGTTAGGATTAGGGGACGGGTGAGGGTCAGGCTTCGGGGAAGGGTTAGGGTTAGGGTTCGGGCTAGGGTTAGGGTTAGGGGACGGGGACGGTTTAGGGTCCAGGTGAGGGTACGGCAACACTTTAGGGGGAGCGTGCGTGTGAGGGCGCGGGTTAGTGTTAGCGTACGGGTTAGGATTAGGGGACGGGTGAGGGTCAGGCTTCGGGGAAGGGTTAGGGTTAGGGTTCGGGCTAGGGTTAGGGTTAGGGGACGGGGACGGTTTAGGGTCCAGGTGAGGGTACGGCAACGCTTTAGGGGGAGCGTGGGTGTGAGGGCGCGGGTTAGTGTTAGCGTACGGGTTAGGATTAGGGGACTGGTGAGGGTCAGGCTTCGGGGAAGGGTTAGGGTTAGGGTTCGGGCTAGGGTTAGGGTTAGGGGACGGGGACGGTTTAGGGTCCAGGTGAGGGTATGGCAACGCTTTAGGGGGAGCGTGCGTGTGAGGGCGCGGGTTAGTGTTAGCGTACGGGTTAGGATTAGGGGACGGGTGAGGGTCAGGCTTCGGGGAAGGTTTAGGGTTAGGGTTCGGGCTAGGGTTAGGGTTAGGGGACGGGGACGGTTTAAGGTCCAGGTGAGGGTACGGCAACGCTTTAGGGGGAGCGTGCGTGTGAGGGCGCGGGTTAGTGTTAGCGTACGGTTTAGGATTAGGGGACGGGTGAGGGTCAGGCTTCGGGGAAGGGTTAGTGTTAGGGTTCGGGCTAGGCTTAGGGTTAGGGGATGGGGACGGTTTAGGGTCCAGGTGAGGGTACGGCAACGCTTTAGGGGGAGCGTGCGTGTGAGGGCGCGGGTTAGTGTTAGCGTACGGGTTAGGATTAGGGGACGGGTGAGGGTCAGGCTTCGGGGAAGGGTTAGGGTTAGGGTTCGGGCTAGGGTTAGGGTTAGGGGACGGGGACGGTTTAGGGTCCAGGTGAGGGTACGGCAACGCTTTAGGGGGAGCGTGCGTGTGAGGGCGCGGGTTATTGTTAGCGTACGGGTTAGGATTAGGGGCGGGTGAGGGTCAGGCTTCGGGGAAGGGTTAGGGTTAGGGTTCGGGCTAGGGTTAGGGTTAGGAGACGGGGACGGTTTAGGGTCCAGGTGAGGGTACGGCAACGCTTTAGGGGGAGCGTGCGTGTGAGGGCGCGGGTTAGTGTTAGCGTACGGGTTAGGATTAGGGGACGGGTGAGGGTCAGGCTTCGGGGAAGTTTTAGGTTTAGGGTTCGGGCTAGGGTTAGGGTTAGGGGACGGGGACGGGTTAGGGTCCAGGTGAGCGTATGGCAACGCTTTAGGGGGAGCGTGCGTGTGAGGGCGTGGGTTAGTGTTAGCGTACGGGTTAGGATTAGGGGACGGGTGAGGGTCAGACTTCGGGGAAGGGTTAGGGTTAGGGTTCGGGCTAGGGTTAGGGTTAGGGGACGGGGACGGTTTAGGGTCCAGGTGAGGGTACGGCAACGCGTTAGGGGGAGCGTGCGTGTGAGGGCGTCGGTTAGTGTTAGCGTACAGGTTAGGATTAGGGGATGTGTGAGGGTCAGGCTTCGGGGAAGGGTTAGGGTTAGGGTTCGGGCTAGGGTTAGGGTTAGGGGACGGGGACGGTTTAGGGTCCAGGTGAGGGTACGGTAACGCTATAGGGTGAGCGTGCGTGTGAGGGCGCGGGTTAGTGTTAGCGTACGAGTTAGGATTAGGGGACAGGTGAGGGTCAGGCTTCGGGGAAGGGTTAGGGTTAGGGTTCGGGCTAGGGTTAGGGTTAGGGGACGGGGACGGTTTAGGGTCCAGGTGAGGGTACGGCAACGCTTTAGGGGGAGCGTGCGTGTGAGGGCGTGGGTTAGTGTTAGCGTACGGGTTAGGATTAGGGGACGGGTGAGGGTCAGGCTTCGGGGAAGGATTAGGGTTAGGGTTCGGGCTAGGGTTAGGGTTAGGGGACGGGGACGGTTTAGGGTCCAGGTGAGGGTACGGCAACGCTTTAGGGGGAGCGTGCGTGTGAGGGCGCGGGTTAGTGTTAGCGTACGGCTTAGGATTAGGGGACGGGTGAGGGTCAGGCTTCGGGGAAGGGTTAGGGTTAGGGTTCGGGCTAGGGTTAGGGTTAGGGGACGGGGACGGTTTAGGGTCCAGGTGAGGGTACGGCAACGCTTTAGGGGGAGCGTGCGTGTGAGGGCGTGGGTGAGTGTTAGCGTACGGGTTAGGATTAGGGGACGGGTGAGGGTCAGGCTTCGGGGAAGCGTTAGGGTTAGGGTTCGGGCTAGGGTTAGGGTTAGGGGACGGGGACGGTTTAGGGTCCAGGTGAGGGTACGGCAACGCTTTAGGGGGAGCGTGCGTGTGAGGGCGCGGGTTAGTGTTAGCGTACGGGTTAGGACTAGGGGACGGGTGAGGGTCAGGCTTCGGGGAAGGGTTAGGGTCAGGGTTCGGGCTAGGGTTAGGGTTAGGGGACGGGGACGGTTTAGGGTCCAGGTGAGGGTACGGCAACGCTTTAGGGGGAGCGTGCGTGTGAGGGCGTGGGTTAGTGTTAGCGTACGGGTTAGGATTACGGGACGGGTGAGGGTCAGGCTTCGGGGAAGGGTTAGGGTTAGGGTTCGGGCTAGGGTTAGGGTTAGGGGACGGGGACGGTTTAGGGTCCAGGTGAGGGTACGGCAACGCGTTAGGGGGTGCATGCGTGTGAGGGCGCGGGTTAGTGTTAGCGTACGGGTTAGGACTAGGGGACGGGTGAGGGTCAGGCTTCGGGGAAGGTTTAGGGTCAGGGTTCGGGCTAGGGTTAGGCTTAGGTGACGGGGACGGTTTAGGGTCCAGGTGAGGGTACGGCAACGCTTTAGGGGGAGCGTGCGTGTAAGGGCGCGGGTTAGTGTTAGCGTACGGGTTAGGATTAGGGGACGGGTGAGGGTCAGGCTTAGGGGAAGGGTTAGGGTTAGGGTTCGGGCTAGGGTTAGGGTTAGGGGACGGGGAAGGTTTAGGGTCCAGGTGAGGGTACGGCAACGCTTTAGCGCGAGCGTGCGTGTGAGGGCGTGGGTTAGTGTTAGCGTACGGGTTAGGATTAGGGGACGGGTGAGGGTCAGGCTTCGGGGAAGGGTTAGGGTTAGGGTTCAGGCTAGGGTTAGGGTTAGGGGACGGGGACGGTTTAGGGTCCAGGTGAGGGTACGGCAACGTTTTAGGGGGAGCGTGTGTGTGAGGGCGCAGGTTAGTGTTAGCGTACGGGTTAGGATTAGGGGACGGGTGAGGGTCAGGCTTCGGGGAAGGGTTAGGGTTAGGGTTCGGGCTAGGGTTAGGGTTAGGGGACGGGGACGGTTTAGGGTCCAGGTGAGGGTACGGCAACGCTTTAGGGGGAGCGTGGGTGTGAGGGCGCGGGTTAGTGTTAGCGTACGGGTTAGGATTAGGGGACGGGTGAGGGTCAGGCTTCGGGGAAGGGTTAGGGTTAGGGTTCGGGCTAGGGTTAGGGTTAGGGGACGGGGACGGTTTAGGGTCCAGGTGAGGGTACGGCAACGCTTTAGGGGGAGCGTGCGTGTGAGGGCGCGGGTTAGTGTTAGCGTACGGGTTAGGATTAGGGGACGGGTGAGGGTCAGGCTTCGGGGAAGTGTTAGGGTTAGGGTTCGCGCTAGGGTTAGGGTTAGGGGACGGGGACGGTTTAGGGTCCAGGTGAGGGTACGGCAACGCTTTAGGGGGAGCGTGCGTGTGAGGGCGCGGGTTAGTGTTAGCGTACGGGTTAGGATTAGGGGACGGGTGAGGGTCAGGCTTCGGGGAAGGGTTAGGGTTAGGGTTCGGGCTAGGGTTAGGGTTAGGGGACGGGGACGGTTTAGGGTCCAGGTGAGGGTACGGCAACGTTTTAGGGGGAGCGTGTGTGTGAGGGCGCAGGTTAGTGTTAGCGTACGGGTTAGGATTAGGGGACGGGTGAGGGTCAGGCTTCGGGGAAGGGTTAGGGTTAGGGTTCGGGCTAGGGTTAGGGTTAGGGGACGGGGACGGTTTAGGGTCCAGGTGAGGGTACGGCAACGCTTTAGGGGGAGCGTGCGTGTGAGGGCGCGGGTTAGTGTTAGCGTACGGGTTAGGATTAGGGGACGGGTGAGGGTCAGGCTTCGGGGAAGGGTTAGGGTTAGGGTTCGGGCTAGGGTTAGGGTTAGGGGACGGGGACGGTTTAGGGTCCAGGTGAGGGTACGGCAACGCTTTAGGGGGAGCGTGCGCGTGAGGGCGCGGGTTAGTGTTAGCGTACGGGTTAGGATTAGGGGACGGGTGAGGGTCAGGCTTCGGGGAAGTGTTAGGGTTAGGGTTCGCGCTAGAGTTAGGGTTAGGGGACGGGGACGGTTTAGGGTCCAGGTGAGGGTACGGCAACGCTTTAGGGGGAGCGTGCGTGTGAGGGCGCGGGTTAGTGTTAGCGTACGGGTTAGGATTAGGGGACGGGTGAGGGTCAGGCTTCGGGGAAGGGTTAGGGTTAGGGTTCGGGCTAGGGTTAGGGTTAGGGGACGGGGACGGTTTAGGGTCCAGGTGAGGGTACGGCAACACTTTAGGGGGAGCGTGCGTGTGAGGGCACGGGTTAGTGTTAGCGTACGGGTTAGGATTACGGGACGGGTGAGGGTCAGGCTTCGGGGAAGGGTTAGGGTTAGGGTTCGGGCTAGGGTTAGGGTTAGGGGACGGGGACGGTTTAGGGTCCAGGTGAGGGTACGGCAACGCTTTAGGGGGAGAGTGCGTGTGAGGGCGCGGGTTAGTGTTAGCGTACGGGTTAGGATTAGGGGACGGGTGAGGGTCAGGCTTCGGGGAAGGGTTAGGGTTAGGGTTCGGGCTAGGGTTAGGGTTAGGGGACTGGGACGGTTTAGGGTCCAGGTGAGGGTACGGCAACGCTTTAGGGGGAGCGTGGGTGTGAGGGCGCGGGTTAGTGTTAGCGTACGGGTTAGGATTAGGGGACTGGTGAGGGTCACGCTTCGGGGAAGGGTTAGGGTTAGGGTTCGGTCTAGGGTTAGGGTTAGGGGACGGGGACGGTTTAGGGTCCAGGTGAGGTACGGCAATGCTTTAGGGGGAGCGTGCGTGTGAGGGCGCGGGTTAGTGTTAGCGTACGGGTTAGGATTAGGGGACGGGTGAGGGTCAGGCTTCGGGGAAGAGTTAGGGTTAGGGTTCGGGCTAGGGTTAGGGTTAGGGGACGGGGACGGTTTAGGGTCCAGGTGAGGGTACGGCAACGCTTTAGGGGGAGCGTGCGTGTGAGGGCGCGGGTTAGTGTTAGCGTACGGGTTAGGATTAGGGGACGGGTGAGGGTCAGGCTTCGGGGAAGGGTTAGGGTTAGGGTTCGGGCTAGGGTTAGGGTTAGGGGACGGGGACGGTTTAGGGTCCAGGTGAGGGTATGGCAACGCTTTAGGGGGAGCGTGCGTGTGAGGGTGCGGGTTAGTGTTAGCGTACGGGTTAGGATTAGGGGACGAGTGAGGGTCAGGCTTCGGGGAAGGGTTAGGGTTCGGGCTAGGGTTAGGGTTAGGGGACGGGGACGGTTTAGGGTCCAGGTGAGGGTACGGCAACGCTTTAGGGGGAGCGTGCATGTGAGGGCGCGGGTTAGTGTTAGCGTACGGGTTAGGATTAGGGGACGGGTGAGGGTCAGGCTTCGGGGAAGGTTTAGGGTTAGGGTTCGGGCTAGGGTTAGGGTTAGGGGACGGGGATGGTTTAAGGTCCAGGTGAGGGAACGGCAACGCTTTAGGGGGAGCGTGCGTGTGAGGGCGCGGGTTAGTGTTAGCGTACGGTTTAGGATTAGGGGACGGGTGAGGGTCAGGCTTCGGGGAAGGGTTAGTGTTAGGGTTCGGGCTAGGCTTAGGGTTAGGGGATGGGGACGGTTTAGGGTCCAGGTGAGGGTACGGCAACGCTTTAGGGGGAGCGTGCGTGTGAGGGCGCGGGTTAGTGTTAGCGTACGGGTTAGGACTAGGGGACGGGTGAGGGTCAGGCTTCGGGGAAGGTTTAGGGTCAGGGTTCGGGCTAGGGTTAGGCTTAGGTGACGGGGACGGTTTAGGGTCCAGGTGAGGGTACGGCAACGCTTTAGGGGGAGCGTGCGTGTAAGGGCGCGGGTTAGTGTTAGCGTACGGGTTAGGATTAGGGGACGGGTGAGGGTCAGGCTTAGGGGAAGGGTTAGGGTTAGGGTTCGGGCTAGGGTTAGGGTTAGGGGACGGGGACGGTTTAGGGTCCAGGTGAGGGTACGGCAACGCTTTAGCGCGAGCGTGCGTGTGAGGGCGTGGGTTAGTGTTAGCGTACGGGTTAGGATTAGGGGACGGGTGAGGGTCAGGCTTCGGGGAAGGGTTAGGGTTAGGGTTCAGGCTAGGGTTAGGGTTAGGGGACGGGGACGGTTTAGGGTCCAGGTGAGGGTACGGCAAAGTTTTAGGGGGAGCGTGTGTGTGAGGGCGCAGGTTAGTGTTAGCGTACGGGTTAGGATTAGGGGACGGGTGAGGGTCAGGCTTCGGGGAAGGGTTAGGGTTAGGGTTCGGGCTAGGGTTAGGGTTAGGGGACGGGGACGGTTTAGGGTCCAGGTGAGGGTACGGCAACGCTTTAGGGGGAGCGTGCGTGTGAGGGCGCGGGTTAGTGTTAGCGTACGGGTTAGGATTAGGGGACGGGTGAGGGTCAGGCTTCGGGGAAGGGTTAGGGTTAGGGTTCGGGCTAGGGTTAGGGTTAGGGGACGGGGACGGTTTAGGGTCCAGGTGAGGGTACGGCAACGCTTTAGGGGGAGCGTGCGTGTGAGGGCGCGGGTTAGTGTTAGCGTACGGGTTAGGATTAGGGGACGGGTGAGGGTCAGGCTTCGGGGAAGTGTTAGGGTTAGGGTTCGCGCTAGGGTTAGGGTTAGGGGACGGGGACGGTTTAGGGTCCAGGTGAGGGTACGGCAACGCTTTAGGGGGAGCGTGCGTGTGAGGGCGCGGGTTAGTGTTAGCGTACGGGTTAGGATTAGGGGACGGGTGAGGGTCAGGCTTCGGGGAAGGGTTAGGGTTAGGGTTCGGGCTAGGGTTAGGGTTAGGGGACGGGGACGGTTTAGGGTCCAGGTGAGGGTACGGCAACGTTTTAGGGGGAGCGTGTGTGTGAGGGCGCAGGTTAGTGTTAGCGTACGGGTTAGGATTAGGGGACGGGTGAGGGTCAGGCTTCGGGGAAGGGTTAGGGTTAGGGTTCGGGCTAGGGTTAGGGTTAGGGGACGGGGACGGTTTAGGGTCCAGGTGAGGGTACGGCAACGCTTTAGGGGGAGCGTGCGTGTGAGGGCGCGGGTTAGTGTTAGCGTACGGGTTAGGATTAGGGGACGGGTGAGGGTCAGGCTTCGGGGAAGGGTTAGGGTTAGGGTTCGGGCTAGGGTTAGGGTTAGGGGACGGGGACGGTTTAGGGTCCAGGTGAGGGTACGGCAACGCTTTAGGGGGAGCGTGCGCGTGAGGGCGCGGGTTAGTGTTAGCGTACGGGTTAGGATTAGGGGACGGGTGAGGGTCAGGCTTCGGGGAAGTGTTAGGGTTAGGGTTCGCGCTAGGGTTAGGGTTAGGGGACGGGGACGGTTTAGGGTCCAGGTGAGGGTACGGCAACGCTTTAGGGGGAGCGTGCGTGTGAGGGCGCGGGTTAGTGTTAGCGTACGGGTTAGGATTAGGGGACGGGTGAGGGTCAGGCTTCGGGGAAGGGTTAGGGTTAGGGTTCGGGCTAGGGTTAGGGTTAGGGGACGGGGACGGTTTAGGGTCCAGGTGAGGGTACGGCAACACTTTAGGGGGAGCGTGCGTGTGAGGGCACGGGTTAGTGTTAGCGTACGGGTTAGGATTAGGGGACGGGTGAGGGTCAGGCTTCGGGGAAGGGTTAGGGTTAGGGTTCGGGCTAGGGTTAGGGTTAGGGGACGGGGACGGTTTAGGGTCCAGGTGAGGGTACGGCAACGCTTTAGGGGGAGAGTGCGTGTGAGGGCGCGGGTTAGTGTTAGCGTACGGGTTAGGATTAGGGGACGGGTGAGGGTCAGGCTTCGGGGAAGGGTTAGGGTTAGGGTTCGGGCTAGGGTTAGGGTTAGGGGACTGGGACGGTTTAGGGTCCAGGTGAGGGTACGGCAACGCTTTAGGGGGAGCGTGGGTGTGAGGGCGCGGGTTAGTGTTAGCGTACGGGTTAGGATTAGGGGACTGGTGAGGGTCACGCTTCGGGGAAGGGTTAGGGTTAGGGTTCGGTCTAGGGTTAGGGTTAGGGGACGGGGACGGTTTAGGGTCCAGGTGAGGTACGGCAATGCTTTAGGGGGAGCGTGCGTGTGAGGGCGCGGGTTAGTGTTAGCGTACGGGTTAGGATTAGGGGACGGGTGAGGGTCAGGCTTCGGGGAAGAGTTAGGGTTAGGGTTCGGGCTAGGGTTAGGGTTAGGGGACGGGGACGGTTTAGGGTCCAGGTGAGGGTACGGCAACGCTTTAGGGGGAGCGTGCGTGTGAGGGCGCGGGTTAGTGTTAGCGTACGGGTTAGGATTAGGGGACGGGTGAGGGTCAGGCTTCGGGGAAGGGTTAGGGTTAGGGTTCGGGCTAGGGTTAGGGTTAGGGGACGGGGACGGTTTAGGGTCCAGGTGAGGGTATGGCAACGCTTTAGGGGGAGCGTGCGTGTGAGGGTGCGGGTTAGTGTTAGCGTACGGGTTAGGATTAGGGGACGAGTGAGGGTCAGGCTTCGGGGAAGGGTTAGGGTTCGGGCTAGGGTTAGGGTTATGGGACGGGGACGGTTTAGGGTCCAGGTGAGGGTACGGCAACGCTTTAGGGGGAGCGTGCATGTGAGGGCGTGGGTTAGTGTTAGCGTACGGGTTAGGATTAGGGGACGGGTGAGGGTCAGGCTTCGGGGAAGGGTTAGGGTTAGGGTTCAGGCTAGGGTTAGGGTTAGGGGACGGGGACGGTTTAGGGTCCAGGTGAGGGTACGGCAAAGTTTTAGGGGGAGCGTGTGTGTGAGGGCGCAGGTTAGTGTTAGCGTACGGGTTAGGATTAGGGGACGGGTGAGGGTCAGGCTTCGGGGAAGGGTTAGGGTTAGGGTTCGGGCTAGGGTTAGGGTTAGGGGACGGGGACGGTTTAGGGTCCAGGTGAGGGTACGGCAACGCTTTAGGGGGAGCGTGCGTGTGAGGGCGCGGGTTAGTGTTAGCGTACGGGTTAGGATTAGGGGACGGGTGAGGGTCAGGCTTCGGGGAAGGGTTAGGGTTAGGGTTCGGGCTAGGGTTAGGGTTAGGGGACGGGGACGGTTTAGGGTCCAGGTGAGGGTACGGCAACGCTTTAGGGGGAGCGTGCGTGTGAGGGCGCGGGTTAGTGTTAGCGTACGGGTTAGGATTAGGGGACGGGTGAGGGTCAGGCTTCGGGGAAGTGTTAGGGTTAGGGTTCGCGCTAGGGTTAGGGTTAGGGGACGGGGACGGTTTAGGGTCCAGGTGAGGGTACGGCAACGCTTTAGGGGGAGCGTGCGTGTGAGGGCGCGGGTTAGTGTTAGCGTACGGGTTAGGATTAGGGGACGGGTGAGGGTCAGGCTTCGGGGAAGGGTTAGGGTTAGGGTTCGGGCTAGGGTTAGGGTTAGGGGACGGGGACGGTTTAGGGTCCAGGTGAGGGTACGGCAACGTTTTAGGGGGAGCGTGTGTGTGAGGGCGCAGGTTAGTGTTAGCGTACGGGTTAGGATTAGGGGACGGGTGAGGGTCAGGCTTCGGGGAAGGGTTAGGGTTAGGGTTCGGGCTAGGGTTAGGGTTAGGGGACGGGGACGGTTTAGGGTCCAGGTGAGGGTACGGCAACGCTTTAGGGGGAGCGTGCGTGTGAGGGCGCGGGTTAGTGTTAGCGTACGGGTTAGGATTAGGGGACGGGTGAGGGTCAGGCTTCGGGGAAGGGTTAGGGTTAGGGTTCGGGCTAGGGTTAGGGTTAGGGGACGGGGACGGTTTAGGGTCCAGGTGAGGGTACGGCAACGCTTTAGGGGGAGCGTGCGCGTGAGGGCGCGGGTTAGTGTTAGCGTACGGGTTAGGATTAGGGGACGGGTGAGGGTCAGGCTTCGGGGAAGTGTTAGGGTTAGGGTTCGCGCTAGGGTTAGGGTTAGGGGACGGGGACGGTTTAGGGTCCAGGTGAGGGTACGGCAACGCTTTAGGGGGAGCGTGCGTGTGAGGGCGCGGGTTAGTGTTAGCGTACGGGTTAGGATTAGGGGACGGGTGAGGGTCAGGCTTCGGGGAAGGGTTAGGGTTAGGGTTCGGGCTAGGGTTAGGGTTAGGGGACGGGGACGGTTTAGGGTCCAGGTGAGGGTACGGCAACACTTTAGGGGGAGCGTGCGTGTGAGGGCACGGGTTAGTGTTAGCGTACGGGTTAGGATTAGGGGACGGGTGAGGGTCAGGCTTCGGGGAAGGGTTAGGGTTAGGGTTCGGGCTAGGGTTAGGGTTAGGGGACGGGGACGGTTTAGGGTCCAGGTGAGGGTACGGCAACGCTTTAGGGGGAGAGTGCGTGTGAGGGCGCGGGTTAGTGTTAGCGTACGGGTTAGGATTAGGGGACGGGTGAGGGTCAGGCTTCGGGGAAGGGTTAGGGTTAGGGTTCGGGCTAGGGTTAGGGTTAGGGGACTGGGACGGTTTAGGGTCCAGGTGAGGGTACGGCAACGCTTTAGGGGGAGCGTGGGTGTGAGGGCGCGGGTTAGTGTTAGCGTACGGGTTAGGATTAGGGGACTGGTGAGGGTCACGCTTCGGGGAAGGGTTAGGGTTAGGGTTCGGTCTAGGGTTAGGGTTAGGGGACGGGGACGGTTTAGGGTCCAGGTGAGGTACGGCAATGCTTTAGGGGGAGCGTGCGTGTGAGGGCGCGGGTTAGTGTTAGCGTACGGGTTAGGATTAGGGGACGGGTGAGGGTCAGGCTTCGGGGAAGAGTTAGGGTTAGGGTTCGGGCTAGGGTTAGGGTTAGGGGACGGGGACGGTTTAGGGTCCAGGTGAGGGTACGGCAACGCTTTAGGGGGAGCGTGCGTGTGAGGGCGCGGGTTAGTGTTAGCGTACGGGTTAGGATTAGGGGACGGGTGAGGGTCAGGCTTCGGGGAAGGGTTAGGGTTAGGGTTCGGGCTAGGGTTAGGGTTAGGGGACGGGGACGGTTTAGGGTCCAGGTGAGGGTATGGCAACGCTTTAGGGGGAGCGTGCGTGTGAGGGTGCGGGTTAGTGTTAGCGTACGGGTTAGGATTAGGGGACGAGTGAGGGTCAGGCTTCGGGGAAGGGTTAGGGTTCGGGCTAGGGTTAGGGTTATGGGACGGGGACGGTTTAGGGTCCAGGTGAGGGTACGGCAACGCTTTAGGGGGAGCGTGCATGTGAGGGCGCGGGTTAGTGTTAGCGTACGGGTTAGGATTAGGGGACGGGTGAGGGTCAGGCTTCGGGGAAGGTTTAGGGTTAGGGTTCGGGCTAGGGTTAGGGTTAGGGGACGGGGATGGTTTAAGGTCCAGGTGAGGGAACGGCAACGCTTTAGGGGGAGCGTGCGTGTGAGGGCGCGGGTTAGTGTTAGCGTACGGTTTAGGATTAGGGGACGGGTGAGGGTCAGGCTTCGGGGAAGGGTTAGTGTTAGGGTTCGGGCTAGGCTTAGGGTTAGGGGATGGGGACGGTTTAGGGTCCAGGTGAGGGTACGGCAACGCTTTAGGGGGAGCGTGCGTGTGAGGGCGCGGGTTAGTGTTAGCGTACGGGTTAGGATTAGGGGACGGGTGAGGGTCAGGCTTCGGGGAAGGGTTAGGGTTAGGGTTCGGGCTAGGGTTAGGGTTAGGGGACGGGGACGGTTTAGGGTCCAGGTGCGGGTACGGCAACGCTTTAGGGGGAGCGTGCGTGTGAGGGCGCGGGTTAGTGTTAGCGTACGGGTTAGGATTAGGGGACGGGTGAGGGTCAGGCTTCGGGGAAGGGTTAGGGTTAGGGTTCGGGCTAGGGTTAGGGTTAGGGGACGGGGACGGTTTAGGGTCCAGTTGAGGGTATGGCAACGCTTTAGGGGGAGCGTGGGTGTGAGGGCGCGGGTTAGTGTTAGCGTACGGGTTAGGATTAGGGGACGGGTGAGGGTCAGGCTTCGGGGAAGGGTTAGGGTTAGGGTTCGGGCTAGGGTTAGGGTTCGGGGACGGGGACGGTTTAGGGTCCAGGTGAGGGTACCGCAACGCTTTAGGGGGAGCGTGCGTGTGAGGGCGCGGGTTAGTGTTAGCGTACGGGTTAGGATTAGGGGACGGGTGAGGGTCAGGCTTCGGGGAAGGGTTAGGGTTAGGTTTCGGGCTAGGGTTAGGGTTAGGGCACGGGGACGGTTTAGGGTCCAGGTGAGGGTACGGCAATGCTTTAGGGGGAGCATGCGTGTGAGGGCCTGGGTTAGTGTTAGCGTACGGGTTAGGATTAGGGGACGGGTGAGGGTCAGGCTTCGGGGAAGGGTTAGTGTTAGGGTTCAGGCTAGGGTTAGGGTTAGGGGACGGGGACGGTTTAGGGTCCAGGTGAGGGTACGGCAACGCTTTAGGGGGAGCGTGCGTGTGAGGGCGCGGGTTAGTGTTAGCGTACGGGTTAGGATTAGGGGACGGGTGAGGGTCAGGCTTTGGGGAAGGTTTAGTGTTAGGGTTCGGGCTAGGGTTAGGGTTAGGGGACGGGGACGGTTTAGGGTCCAGGTGAGGGTACGGCAACGCTTTAGGGGGAGCGTGCGTGTGAGGGCGCGGGTTAGTGTTAGCGTACGGGTTAGGATTAGGGGACGGGTGAGGGTCAGGCTTCGGGGAAGGGTTAGGGTTAGGGTTCGGGCTAGGGTTAGGGTTAGGGGACGGGGACGGTTTAGGGTCCAGGTGAGGGTACGGCAACGCTTTAGGGGGAGCGTGCGTGTGAGGGCGCGGGTTAGTGTTAGCGTACGGGTTAGGATTAGGGGACGGGTGAGGGTCAGGCTTCGGGGAAGTGTTAGGGTTAGGGTTCGCGCTAGGGTTAGGGTTAGGGGACGGGGACGGTTTAGGGTCCAGGTGAGGGTACGGCAACGCTTTAGGGGGAGCGTGCGTG
The DNA here is from genome assembly GCF_949987515.2 of Delphinus delphis. Classification (NCBI taxonomy): domain Eukaryota; kingdom Metazoa; phylum Chordata; class Mammalia; order Artiodactyla; family Delphinidae; genus Delphinus; species Delphinus delphis. The sequence continues at coordinate 32,702 of NW_027193046.1, forward strand.
TGAGGGCGCGGGTTAGTGTTAGCGTACGGGTTAGGATTAGGGGACGGGTGAGGGTCAGGCTTCGGGGAAGGGTTAGGGTTAGGGTTCGGGCTAGGGTTAGGGTTAGGGGACGGGGACGGTTTAGGGTCCAGGTGAGGGTACGGCAACGCTTTAGGGGGAGTGTGCGTGTGAGGGCGCGGGTTAGTGTTAGCGTACGGGTTAGGATTAGGGGACGGGTGAGGGTCAGGCTTCGGGGAAGGGTTAGGGTTAGGGTTCGGGCTAGGGTTAGGGTTAGGGGACTGGGACGGTTTAGGGTCCAGGTGAGGGTACGGCAACGCTTTAGGGGGAGCGTGGGTGTGAGGGCGCGGGTTAGTGTTAGCGTACGGGTTAGGATTAGGGGACGGGTGAGGGTCAGGCTTCGGGGAAGGGTTAGGGTTAGGGTTAGGTCTAGGGTTAGGGTTAGGGGACGGGGACGGTTTAGGGTCCAGGTGAGGTACGGCAATGCTTTAGGGGGAGCGTGCGTGTGAGGGCGCGGGTTAGTGTTAGCGTACGGGTTAGGATTAGGGGACGGGTGAGGGTCAGGCTTCGGGGAAGGGTTAGGGTTAGGGTTCGGGCTAGGGTTAGGGTTAGGGGACGGGGACGGTTTAGGGTCCAGGTGAGGGTACGGCAACGCTTTAGGGGGAGCGTGCGTGTGAGGGCGCGGGTTAGTGTTAGCGTACGGGTTAGGATTAGGGGACGGGTGAGGGTCAGGCTTCGGGGAAGGGTTAGGGTTAGGGTTCGGGCTAGGGTTAGGGTTAGGGGACTGGGACGGTTTAGGGTCCAGGTGAGGGTACGGCAACGCTTTAGGGGGAGCGTGGGTGTGAGGGCGCGGGTTAGTGTTAGCGTACGGGTTAGGATTAGGGGACGGGTGAGGGTCAGGCTTCGGGGAAGGGTTAGGGTTAGGGTTAGGTCTAGGGTTAGGGTTAGGGGACGGGGACGGTTTAGGGTCCAGGTGAGGTACGGCAATGCTTTAGGGGGAGCGTGCGTGTGAGGGCGCGGGTTAGTGTTAGCGTGCGGGTTAGGATTAGGGGACGGGTGAGGGTCAGGCTTCGGGGAAGAGTTAGGGTTAGGGTTCGGGCTAGGGTTAGGGTTAGGGGACGGGGACGGTTTAGGGTCCAGGTGAGGGTACGGCAACGCTTTAGGGGGAGCGTGCGTGTGAGGGCGCGGGTTAGTGTTAGCGTACGGGTTAGGATTAGGGGACGGGTGAGGGTCAGGCTTCGGGGAAGGGTTAGGGTTAGGGTTCGGGCTAGGGTTAGGGTTAGGGGACGGGGACGGTTTAGGGTCCAGGTGAGGGTATGGCAACGCTTTAGGGGGAGCGTGCGTGTGAGGGTGCGGGTTAGTGTTAGCGTACGGGTTAGGATTAGGGGACGAGTGAGGGTCAGGCTTCGGGGAAGGGTTAGGGTTCGGGCTAGGGTTAGGGTTAGGGGACGGGGACGGTTTAGGGTCCAGGTGAGGGTACGGCAACGCTTTAGGGGGAGCGTGCGTGTGAGGGCGCGGGTTAGTGTTAGCGTACGGGTTAGGATTAGGGGACGGGTGAGGGTCAGGCTTCGGGGAAGTGTTAGGGTTAGGGTTCGGGCTAGGGTTAGGGTTAGGGGACGGGGACGGTTTAGGGTCCAGTTGAGGGTATGGCAACGCTTTAGGGGGAGCGTGGGTGTGAGGGCGCGGGTTAGTGTTAGCGTACGGTTTAGGATTAGGGGACGGGTGAGGGTCAGGCTTCGGGGAAGGGTTAGGGTTAGGGTTCGGGCTAGGGTTAGGGTTCGGGGACGGGGACGGTTTAGGGTCCAGGTGAGGGTACCGCAACGCTTTAGGGGGAGCGTGCGTGTGAGGGCGCGGGTTAGTGTTAGCGTACGGGTTAGGATTAGGGGACGGGTGAGGGTCAGGCTTCGGGGAAGAGTTAGGGTTAGGGTTCGGGCTAGGGTTAGGGTTAGGGCACGGGGACGGTTTAGGGTCCAGGTGAGGGTACGGCAATGCTTTAGGGGGAGCATGCGTGTGAGGGCCTGGGTTAGTGTTAGCGTACGGGTTAGGATTAGGGGACGGGTGAGGGTCAGGCTTCGGGGAAGGGTTAGTGTTAGGGTTCGGGCTAGGGTTAGGGTTAGGGGACGGGGACGGTTTAGGGTCCAGGTGAGGGTACGGCAACGCTTTAGGGGGAGCGTGCGTGTGAGGGCGCGGGTTAGTGTTAGCGTACGGGTTAGGATTAGGGGACGGGTGAGGGTCAGGCTTTGGGGAAGGGTTAGGGTTAGGGTTCGGGCTAGGGTTAGGGTTAGGGGACGGGGACGGTTTAGGGTCCAGTTGAGGGTATGGCAACGCTTTAGGGGGAGCGTGGGTGTGAGGGCGCGGGTTAGTGTTAGCGTACGGGTTAGGATTAGGGGACGGGTGAGGGTCAGGCTTCGGGGAAGGGTTAGGGTTAGGGTTCGGGCTAGGGTTAGGGTTCGGGGACGGGGACGGTTTAGGGTCCAGGTGAGGGTACCGCAACGCTTTAGGGGGAGCGTGCGTGTGAGGGCGCGGGTTAGTGTTAGCGTACGGGTTAGGATTAGGGGACGGGTGAGGGTCAGGCTTCGGGGAAGGGTTAGGGTTAGGGTTCGGGCTAGGGTTAGGGTTAGGGCACGGGGACGGTTTAGGGTCCAGGTGAGGGTACGGCAATGCTTTAGGGGGAGCATGCGTGTGAGGGCCTGGGTTAGTGTTAGCGTACGGGTTAGGATTAGGGGACGGGTGAGGGTCAGGCTTCGGGGAAGGGTTAGTGTTAGGGTTCGGGCTAGGGTTAGGGTTAGGGGACGGGGACGGTTTAGGGTCCAGGTGAGGGTACGGCAACGCTTTAGGGGGAGCGTGCGTGTGAGGGCGCGGGTTAGTGTTAGCGTACGGGTTAGGATTAGGGGACGGGTGAGGGTCAGGCTTTGGGGAAGGTTTAGTGTTAGGGTTCGGGCTAGGGTTAGGGTTAGGGGACGGGGACGGTTTAGGGTCCAGGTGAGGGTACGGCAACGCTTTAGGGGGAGCGTGCGTGTGAGGGCGCGGGTTAGTGTTAGCGTACGGGTTAGGATTAGGGGACGGGTGAGGGTCAGGCTTCGGGGAAGGATTAGGGTTAGGGTTCGGGCTAGGGTTAGGGTTAGGGGACGGGGACGGTTTAGGGTCCAGGTGAGGGTACGGCAACGCTTTAGGGGGAGCGTGCGTGTGAGGGCGCGGGTTAGTGTTAGCGTACGGGTTAGGATTAGGGGACGGGTGAGGGTCAGGCTTCGGGGAAGTGTTAGGGTTAGGGTTCGCGCTAGGGTTAGGGTTAGGGGACGGGGACGGTTTAGGGTCCAGGTGAGGGTACGGCAACGCTTTAGGGGGAGCGTGCGTGTGAGGGCGCGGGTTAGTGTTAGCGTACGGGTTAGGATTAGGGGACGGGTGAGGGTCAGGCTTCGGGGAAGGGTTAGGGTTAGGGTTCGGGCTAGGGTTAGGGTTAGGGGACGGGGACGGTTTAGGGTCCAGGTGAGGGTACGGCAACACTTTAGGGGGAGCGTGCGTGTGAGGGCGCGGGTTAGTGTTAGCGTACGGGTTAGGATTAGGGGACGGGTGAGGGTCAGGCTTCGGGGAAGGGTTAGGGTTAGGGTTCGGGCTAGGGTTAGGGTTAGGGGACGGGGACGGTTTAGGGTCCAGGTGAGGGTACGGCAACGCTTTAGGGGGAGCGTGCGTGTGAGGGCGCGGGTTAGTGTTAGCGTACGGGTTAGGATTAGGGGACGGGTGAGGGTCAGGCTTCGGGGAAGGGTTAGGGTTAGGGTTCGGGCTAGGGTTAGGGTTAGGGGACTGGGACGGTTTAGGGTCCAGGTGAGGGTACGGCAACACTTTAGGGGGAGCGTGCGTGTGAGGGCGCGGGTTAGTGTTAGCGTACGGGTTAGGATTAGGGGACGGGTGAGGGTCAGGCTTCGGGGAAGGGTTAGGGTTAGGGTTCGGGCTAGGGTTAGGGTTAGGGGACGGGGACGGTTTAGGGTCCAGGTGAGGGTACGGCAACGCTTTAGGGGGAGCGTGCGTGTGAGGGCGCGGGTTAGTGTTAGCGTACGGGTTAGGATTAGGGGACGGGTGAGGGTCAGGCTTCGGGGAAGGGTTAGGGTTAGGGTTCGGGCTAGGGTTAGGGTTAGGGCACGGGGACGGTTTAGGGTCCAGGTGAGGGTACGGCAATGCTTTAGGGGGAGCATGCGTGTGAGGGCCTGGGTTAGTGTTAGCGTACGGGTTAGGATTAGGGGACGGGTGAGGGTCAGGCTTCGGGGAAGGGTTAGTGTTAGGGTTCGGGCTAGGGTTAGGGTTAGGGGACGGGGACGGTTTAGGGTCCAGGTGAGGGTACGGCAACGCTTTAGGGGGAGCGTGCGTGTGAGGGCGCGGGTTAGTGTTAGCGTACGGGTTAGGATTAGGGGACGGGTGAGGGTCAGGCTTTGGGGAAGGTTTAGTGTTAGGGTTCGGGCTAGGGTTAGGGTTAGGGGACGGGGACGGTTTAGGGTCCAGGTGAGGGTACGGCAACGCTTTAGGGGGAGCGTGCGTGTGAGGGCGCGGGTTAGTGTTAGCGTACGGGTTAGGATTAGGGGACGGGTGAGGGTCAGGCTTCGGGGAAGGGTTAGGGTTAGGGTTCGGGCTAGGGTTAGGGTTAGGGGACGGGGACGGTTTAGGGTCCAGGTGAGGGTACGGCAACGCTTTAGGGGGAGCGTGCGTGTGAGGGCGCGGGTTAGTGTTAGCGTACGGGTTAGGATTAGGGGACGGGTGAGGGTCAGGCTTCGGGGAAGTGTTAGGGTTAGGGTTCGCGCTAGGGTTAGGGTTAGGGGACGGGGACGGTTTAGGGTCCAGGTGAGGGTACGGCAACGCTTTAGGGGGAGCGTGCGTGTGAGGGCGCGGGTTAGTGTTAGCGTACGGGTTAGGATTAGGGGACGGGTGAGGGTCAGGCTTCGGGGAAGGGTTAGGGTTAGGGTTCGGGCTAGGGTTAGGGGACGGGGACGGGGACGGTTTAGGGTCCAGGTGAGGGTACGGCAACACTTTAGGGGGAGCGTGCGTGTGAGGGCGCGGGTTAGTGTTAGCGTACGGGTTAGGATTAGGGGACGGGTGAGGGTCAGGCTTCGGGGAAGGGTTAGGGTTAGGGTTCGGGCTAGGGTTAGGGTTAGGGGACGGGGACGGTTTAGGGTCCAGGTGAGGGTACGGCAACGCTTTAGGGGGAGCGTGCGTGTGAGGGCGCGGGTTAGTGTTAGCGTACGGGTTAGGATTAGGGGACGGGTGAGGGTCAGGCTTCGGGGAAGGGTTAGGGTTAGGGTTCGGGCTAGGGTTAGGGTTAGGGGACTGGGACGGTTTAGGGTCCAGGTGAGGGTACGGCAACACTTTAGGGGGAGCGTGCGTGTGAGGGCGCGGGTTAGTGTTAGCGTACGGGTTAGGATTAGGGGACGGGTGAGGGTCAGGCTTCGGGGAAGGGTTAGGGTTAGGGTTCGGGCTAGGGTTAGGGTTAGGGGACGGGGACGGTTTAGGGTCCAGATGAGGGTACGGCAACGCTTTAGGGGGAGCGTGCGTGTGAGGGCGCGGGTTAGTGTTAGCGTACGGGTTAGGATTAGGGGACGGGTGAGGGTCAGGCTTCGGGGAAGGGTTAGGGTTAGGGTTCGGGCTAGGGTTAGGGTTAGGGGACTGGGACGGTTTAGGGTCCAGGTGAGGGTACGGCAACGGTTTAGGGGGAGCGTGGGTGTGAGGGCGCGGGTTAATGTTAGCGTACGGGTTAGGATTAGGGGACGGGTGAGGGTCAGGCTTCGGGGAAGGGTTAGGGTTAGGGTTAGGTCTAGGGTTAGGGTTAGGGGACGGGGACGGTTTAGGGTCCAGGTGAGGTACGGCAATGCTTTAGGGGGAGCGTGCGTGTGAGGGCGCGGGTTAGTGTTAGCGTGCGGGTTAGGATTAGGGGACGGGTGAGGGTCAGGCTTCGGGGAAGAGTTAGGGTTAGGGTTCGGGCTAGGGTTAGGGTTAGGGGACGGGGACGGTTTAGGGTCCAGGTGAGGGTACGGCAACGCTTTAGGGGGAGCGTGCGTGTGAGGGCGCGGGTTAGTGTTAGCGTACGGGTTAGGATTTGGGGACGGGTGAGGGTCAGGCTTCGGGGAAGGGTTAGGGTTAGGGTTCGGGCTAGGGTTAGGGTTAGGGGACGGGGACGGTTTAGGGTCCAGGTGAGGGTATGGCAACGCTTTAGGGGGAGCGTGCGTGTGAGGGTGCGGGTTAGTGTTAGCGTACGGGTTAGGATTAGGGGACGAGTGAGGGTCAGGCTTCGGGGAAGGGTTAGGGTTCGGGCTAGGGTTAGGGTTAGGGGACGGGGACGGTTTAGGGTCCAGGTGAGGGTACGGCAACGCTTTAGGGGGAGCGTGCGTGTGAGGGCGCGGGTTAGTGTTAGCGTACGGGTTAGGATTAGGGGACGGGTGAGGGTCAGGCTTCGGGGAAGGTTTAGGGTTAGGGTTCGGGCTAGGGTTAGGGTTAGGGGACGGGGACGGTTTAAGGTCCAGGTGAGGGTACGGCAACGCTTTAGGGGGAGCGTGCGTGTGAGGGCGCGGGTTAGTGTTAGCGTACGGTTTAGGATTAGGGGACGGGTGAGGGTCAGGCTTCGGGGAACGGTTAGTGTTAGGGTTCGGGCTAGGCTTAGGGTTAGGGGATGGGGACGGTTTAGGGTCCAGGTGAGGGTACGGCAACGCTTTAGGGGGAGTGTGCGTGTGAGGGCGCGGGTTAGTGTTAGCGTACGGGTTAGGATTAGGGGACGGGTGAGGGTCAGGCTTCGGGGAAGGGTTAGGGTTAGGGTTCGGGCTAGGGTTAGGGTTAGGGGACGGGGACGGTTTAGGGTCCAGGTGCGGGTACGGCAACGCTTTAGGGGGAGCGTGCGTGTGAGGGCGCGGGTTAGTGTTAGCGTACGGGTTAGGATTAGGGGACGGGTGAGGGTCAGGCTTCGGGGAAGGGTTAGGGTTAGGGTTCGGGCTAGGGTTAGGGTTAGGGGACGGGGACGGTTTAGGGTCCAGGTGAGGGTACGGCAACGCTTTAGGGGGAGCGTGCGTGTGAGGGCGCGGGTTATTGTTAGCGTACGGGTTAGGATTAGGGGCGGGTGAGGGTCAGGCTTCGGGGAAGGGTTAGGGTTAGGGTTCGGGCTAGGGTTAGGGTTAGGAGACGGGGACGGTTTAGGGTCCAGGTGAGGGTACGGCAACGCTTTAGGGGGAGCGTGCGTGTGAGGGCGCGGGTTAGTGTTAGCGTACGGGTTAGGATTAGGGGACGGGTGAGGGTCAGGCTTCGGGGAAGTGTTAGGGTTAGGGTTCGCGCTAGGGTTAGGGTTAGGGGACGGGGACGGTTTAGGGTCCAGGTGAGGGTACGGCAACGCTTTAGGGGGAGCGTGCGTGTGAGGGCGCGGGTTAGTGTTAGCGTACGGGTTAGGATTAGGGGACGGGTGAGGGTCAGGCTTCGGGGAAGGGTTAGGGTTAGGGTTCGGGCTAGGGTTAGGGTTAGGGGACGGGGACGGTTTAGGGTCCAGGTGAGGGTACGGCAACACTTTAGCGGGAGCGTGCGTGTGAGGGCGCGGGTTAGTGTTAGCGTACGGGTTAGGATTAGGGGACGGGTGAGGGTCAGGCTTCGGGGAAGGGTTAGGGTTAGGGTTCGGGCTAGGGTTAGGGTTAGGGGACGGGGACGGTTTAGGGTCCAGGTGAGGGTACGGCAACGCTTTAGGGGGAGCGTGCGTGTGAGGGCGCGGGTTAGTGTTAGCGTACGGGTTAGGATTAGGGGACGGGTGAGGGTCAGGCTTCGGGGAAGGGTTAGGGTTAGGGTTCGGGCTAGGGTTAGGGTTAGGGGACTGGGACGGTTTAGGGTCCAGGTGAGGGTACGGCAACGCTTTAGGGGGAGCGTGGGTGTGAGGGCGCGGGTTAGTGTTAGCGTACGGGTTAGGATTAGGGGACGGGTGAGGGTCAGGCTTCGGGGAAGGGTTAGGGTTAGGGTTAGGTCTAGGGTTAGGGTTAGGGGACGGGGACGGTTTAGGGTCCAGGTGAGGTACGGCAATGCTTTAGGGGGAGCGTGCGTGTGAGGGCGCGGGTTAGTGTTAGCGTGCGGGTTAGGATTAGGGGACGGGTGAGGGTCAGGCTTCGGGGAAGAGTTAGGGTTAGGGTTCGGGCTAGGGTTAGGGTTAGGGGACGGGGACGGTTTAGGGTCCAGGTGAGGGTACGGCAACGCTTTAGGGGGAGCGTGCGTGTGAGGGCGCGGGTTAGTGTTAGCGTACGGGTTAGGATTAGGGGACGGGTGAGGGTCAGGCTTCGGGGAAGGGTTAGGGTTAGGGTTCGGGCTAGGGTTAGGGTTAGGGGACGGGGACGGTTTAGGGTCCAGGTGAGGGTATGGCAACGCTTTAGGGGGAGCGTGCGTGTGAGGGTGCGGGTTAGTGTTAGCGTACGGGTTAGGATTAGGGGACGAGTGAGGGTCAGGCTTCGGGGAAGGGTTAGGGTTCGGGCTAGGGTTAGGGTTAGGGGACGGGGACGGTTTAGGGTCCAGGTGAGGGTACGGCAACGCTTTAGGGGGAGCGTGCGTGTGAGGGCGCGGGTTAGTGTTAGCGTACGGGTTAGGATTAGGGGACGGGTGAGGGTCAGGCTTCGGGGAAGGTTTAGGGTTAGGGTTCGGGCTAGGGTTAGGGTTAGGGGACGGGGACGGTTTAAGGTCCAGGTGAGGGTACGGCAACGCTGTAGGGGGAGCGTGCGTGTGAGGGCGCGGGTTAGTGTTAGCGTACGGTTTAGGATTAGGGGACGGGTGAGGGTCAGGCTTCGGCGAACGGTTAGTGTTAGGGTTCGGGCTAGGCTTAGGGTTAGGGGATGGGGACGGTTTAGGGTCCAGGTGAGGGTACGGCAACGCTTTAGGGGGAGTGTGCGTGTGAGGGCGCGGGTTAGTGTTAGCGTACGGGTTAGGATAAGGGGACGGGTGAGGGTCAGGCTTCGGGGAAGGGTTAGGGTTAGGGTTCGGGCTAGGGTTAGGGTTAGGGGACGGGGACGGTTTAGGGTCCAGGTGCGGGTACGGCAACGCTTTAGGGGGAGCGTGCGTGTGAGGGCGCGGGATAGTGTTAGCGTACGGGTTAGGATTAGGGGACGGGTGAGGGTCAGGCTTCGGGGAAGGGTTAGGGTTAGGGTTCGGGCTAGGGTTAGGGTTAGGGGACGGGGACGGTTTAGGGTCCAGGTGAGGGTACGGCAACGCTTTAGGGGGAGCGTGCGTGTGAGGGCGCGGGTTATTGTTAGCGTACGGGTTAGGATTAGGGGCGGGTGAGGGTCAGGCTTCGGGGAAGGGTTAGGGTTAGGGTTCGGGCTAGGGTTAGGGTTAGGAGACGGGGACGGTTTAGGGTCCAGGTGAGGGTACGGCAACGCTTTAGGGGGAGCGTGCGTGTGAGGGCGCGGGTTAGTGTTAGCGTACGGGTTAGGATTAGGGGAAGGGTGAGGGTCAGGCTTCGGGGAAGGGTTAGGGTTAGGGTTTGGGCTAGGGTTAGGGTTAGGGGACGGGGACGGTTTAGGGTCCAGTTGAGGGTATGGCAACGCTTTAGGGGGAGCGTGGGTGTGAGGGCGCGGGTTAGTGTTAGCGTACGGGTTACGATTAGGGGACGGGTGAGGGTCAGGCTTCGGGGAAGGGTTAGGGTTAGGGTTCGGGCTAGGGTTAGGGTTCGGGGACGGGGACGGTTTAGGGTCCAGGTGAGGGTACCGCAACGCTTTAGGGTGAGCGTGCGTGTGAGGGCGCGGGTTAGTGTTAGCGTACGGGTTAGGATTAGGGGACGGGTGAGGGTCAGGCTTCGGGAAAGGGTTAGGGTTAGGGTTCGGGCTAGGGTTAGGGTTAGGGCACGGGGACGGTTTAGGGTCCAGGTGAGGGTACGGCAATGCTTTAGGGGGAGCATGCGTGTGAGGGCCTGGGTTAGTGTTAGCGTACGGGTTAGGATTAGGGGACGAGTGAGGGTCAGGCTTCGGGGAAGGGTTAGTGTTAGGGTTCGGGCTTCGGTTAGGGTTAGGGGACGGGGACGGTTTAGGGTCCAGGTGAGGGTACGGCAACGCTTTAGGGGGAGCGTGCGTGTGAGGGCGCGGGTTAGTGTTAGCGTACGGGTTAGGATTAGGGGACGGGTGAGGGTCAGGCTTTGGGGAAGGTTTAGTGTTAGGGTTCGGGCTAGGGTTAGGGTTAGGGGACGGGGACGGTTTAGGGTCCAGGTGAGGGTACGGCAACGCTTTAGGGGGAGCATGCGTGTGAGGGCGCGGGTTAGTGTTAGCGTACGGGTTAGGATTAGGGGACGGGTGAGGGTCAGGCTTCGGGGAAGGGTTAGGGTTAGGGTTCGGGCTAGGGTTAGGGTTAGGGGACGGGGACGGTTTAGGGTCCAGGTGAGGGTACGGCAACGCTTTAGGGGGAGCGTGCGTGTGAGGGCGCGGGTTAGTGTTAGCGTACGGGTTAGGATTAGGGGACGGGTGAGGGTCAGGCTTCGGGGAAGGGTTAGGGTTAGGGTTCGGGCTAGGGTTAGGGTTAGGGGACGGGGACGGTTTAGGGTCCAGGTGAGGGTACGGCAACGCTTTAGGGGGAGCGTGCGTGTGAGGGCGCGGGTTAGTGTTAGCGTACGGGTTAGGATTAGGGGACGGGTGGGGGTCAGGCTTCGGGGAAGGGTTAGGGTTAGGGTTCGGGCTAGGGTTAGGGTTAGGGGACGGGGACGGTTTAGGGTCCAGGTGAGGGTACGGCAACGCTTTAGGGGGAGCGTGCGTGTGAGGGCGCGGGTTAGTGTTAGCGTACGGGTTAGGATTATGGGCGGGTGAGGGTCAGGCTTCGGGGAAGGGTTAGGGTTAGGGTTCGGGCTAGGGTTAGGGTTAGGAGACGGGGACGGTTTAGGGTCAAGGTGAGGGTACGGCAACGCTTTAGGGGGAGCGTGCGTGTGAGGGCGCGGGTTAGTGTTAGCGTACGGGTTAGGATTAGGGGACGGGTGAGGGTCAGGCTTCGGGGAAGGGTTAGGGTTAGGGTTCGGGCTAGGGTTAGGGTTAGGGGACGGGGACGGTTTAGGGTCCAGTTGAGGGTATGGTAACGCTTTAGGGGGAGCGTGGGTGTGAGGGCGCGGGTTAGTGTTAGCGTACGGGTTAGGATTAGGGGACGGGTGAGGGTCAGGCTTCGGGGAAGGGTTAGGGTTAGGGTTCGGGCTAGGGTTAGGGTTCGGGGACGGGGACGGTTTAGGGTCCAGGTGAGGGTACCGCAACGCTTTAGGGGGAGCGTGCGTGTGAGGGCGCGGGTTAGTGTTAGCGTACGGGTTAGGATTAGGGGACGGGTGAGGGTCAGGCTTCGGGGAAGGGTTAGGGTTAGGGTTCGGGCTAGGGTTAGGGTTAGGGCACGGGGACGGTTTAGGGTCCAATTGAGGATACGGCAATGCTTTAGGGGGAGCATGCGTGTGAGGGCCTAGGTTAGTGTTAGCGTACGGGTTAGGATTAGGGGACGGGTGAGGGTCAGGCTTCGGGGAAGGGTTAGTGTTAGGATTCGGGCTAGGGTTAGGGTTAGGGGACGGGGACGGTTTAGGGTCCAGGTGAGGGTACGGCAACGCTTTAGGGGGAGCGTGCGTGTGAGGGCGCGGGTTAGTGTTAGCGTACGGGTTAGGATTAGGGGACGGGTGAGGGTCAGGCTTTGGGGAAGGTTTAGTGTTAGGGTTCGGGCTAGGGTTAGGGTTAGGGGACGGGGACGGTTTAGGGTCCAGGTGAGGGTACGGCAACGCTTTAGGGGGAGCGTGCGTGTGAGGGCGCGGGTTAGTGTTAGCGTACGGGTTAGGATTAGGGGACGGGTGAGGGTCAGGCTTCGGGGAAGGGTTAGGGTTAGGGTTCGGGCTAGGGTTAGGGTTAGGGGACGGGGACGGTTTAGGGTCCAGGTGAGGGTACGGCAACGCTTTAGGGGGAGCGTGCGTGTGAGGGCGCGGGTTAGTGTTAGCGTACGGGTTAGGATTAGGGGACGGGTGAGGGTCAGGCTTCGGGGAAGGGTTAGGGTTAGGGTTCGGGCTAGGGTTAGGGTTAGGGGACGGGGACGGTTTAGGGTCCAGGTGAGGGTACGGCAACGCTGTAGGGGGAGCGTGCGTTTGAGGGCGTGGGTTAGTGTTAGCGTACGGGTTAGGATTAGGGGACGGGTGAGGGTCAGGCTTCGGGGAAGGGTTAGGGTTAGGGTTCGGGCTAGGGTTAGGGTCAGGGGACGGGGACGGTTTAGGGTCCAGGTGAGGGTACGGCAACGCTTTAGGGGGAGCGTGCGTGTGAGGGCGGGGGTTAGTGTTAGCGTACGGGTTAGGATTAGGGGACGGGTGAGGGTCAGGCTTCGGGGAAGTGTTAGGTTTAGGGTTCGGGCTAGGGTTAGGGTTAGGGGACGGGGACGGTTTAGGGACCAGGTGAGGGTACGGCAACGCTTTAGGGGGAGCGTGCGTGTGAGGGCGCGGGTTAGTGTTAGCGTACGGGTTAGGATTAGGGGACGGGTGAGGGTCAGGCTTCGGGGAAGGGTTAGGGTTAGGGTTCGGGCTAGGGTTAGGGTTAGGGGACGGGGACGGTTTAGGGTCCAGGTGAGGGTACGGCAACGCTGTAGGGGGAGCATGCGTGTGAGGGCGCGGGTTAGTGTTAGCGTACGGGTTAGGATTAGGGGACGGGTGAGGGTCAGGCTTCGGGGAAGGGTTAGGGTTAGGGTTCGGGCTAGGGTTAGTGTTAGGGGACGGGGACGGTTTAGGGTCCAGGTGAGGGTACGGCAACGCTTTAGGGGGAGCGTGCGTGTGAGGGCGCGGGTTAGTGTTAGCGTACGGGTTAGGATTAGGGGACGGGTGAGGGTCAGGCTTCGGGGAAGGGTTAGGGTTAGGGTTGGGGCTAGGGTTAGGGTTAGGGGACGGGGACGGTTTAGGGTCCAGGTGAGGGTACGGCAACGCTTTAGGGGGAGCGTGCGTGTGAGGGCGCGTGTTAGTGTTATCGTACGGCTTAGGATTAGGGGACGGGTGAGGGTCAGGCTTCGGGGAAGGATTAGGGTTAGGGTTCTGGCTAGGGTTAGGGTTAGGGGACGGGGACGGTTTAGGGTCCAGGTGAGTGTACGGCAACGCTTTAGGGGGAGCGTGCGTGTGAGGGCGTGGGTTAGTGTTAGCGTACGGGTTAGGATTAGGGGACGGGTGAGGGTCAGGCTTCGGGGAAGGGTTAGGGTTAGGGTTCAGGCTAGGGTTAGGGTTAGGGGATGGGGACGGTTTAGGGTCCAGGTGAGGGTACGGCAACGCTTTAGGGGGAGTGTGTGTGTGAGGGTGCGGGTTAGTGTTAGCGTACGGGTTAGGATTAGGGGACGGGTGAGGGTCAGGCTTCGGGGAAGGGTTAGGGTTAAGGTTCGGTCTAGGTTAGCGTTAGGGGACGGGGACGGTTTAGGGTCCAGGTGAGGGTACGGCAACACTTTAGGGGGAGCGTGCGTGTGAGGGCGCGCGTTAGTGTTAGCGTATGGGTTAGGATTAGGGGACGGGTGAGGGTCAGGCTTCGGGGAAGGATTAGGGTTAGGGTTCGGGCTAGGGTTAGGGTTAGGGGACGGGGACGGTTTAGGGTCCAGGTGAGGGTACGGCAACGCTTTAGGGTGAGCGTGCGTGTGAGGGCGCGGGTTAGTGTTAGCGTACGGGTTAGGATTAGGGGACGGGTGAGAGTCAGGCTTCGGGGAAGGGTTAGGGTTAGGGTTCGGGCTAGGGTTAGGGCTAGGGTTAGGGGACGGTTTAGGGTCCAGGTGAGGGTACGGCAACGCTTTAGGGGGAGCGTGCGTGTGAGGGCGCGGGTTAGTGTTAGCGTACGGGTTAGGATTAGGGGACGGGTGAGGGTCAGGCTTCGGAGAAGGGTTAGGGTTAGGGTTCGGGCTAGGGTTAGGGTTAGGGGACGTGGACGGTTTAGGGTCCAGGTGAGGGTACGGCAACGCTTTAGGGGGAGCGTGCATGTGAGGGCGCGGGTTAGTGTTAGCGTACGGGCTAGGATTAGGGGACGGGTGAGGGTCATGCTTCGGGGAAGGGTTAGGGTTAGGGTTCGGGCTAGGGTTAGGGTTAGGTGATGGGGACGGTTTAGGGTCCAGCTGAGGGTACGGCAGCGCTTTAGGGGGAGCGTGCATGTGAGGGCGCGGGTTAGTGTTAGCGTACGGGTTAGGATTAGGGGACGGGTGAGGGTCAGGCTTCGGGGAAGGGTTAGGGTTAGGGTTCGGGCTAGGGTTAGGGTTAGGGGACGGGGACGGTTTAGGGTCCATGTGAGGGTACGGCAACGCTTTACGGGGAGCGTGCGTGTTAGGGCGCGAGTTAGTGTTAGCGTACGGGTTAGGATTAGGGGACGGGTGAGGGTCAGGCTTCGGGGAAGGGTTAGGGTTAGGGTTCGGGCTAGGGTTAGGGTTAGGGGACGGGGACGGTTTAGGGTCCAGGTGAGGGTACGGCAACGCTTTAGGGGGAGCGTGTGTGTGAGGGCGCAGGTTAGTGTTAGCGTACGGGTTAGGATTAGGGGACGGGTGAGGGTCAGGCTTCGGGGAAGGGTTAGGGTTAGGGTTCGGGCTAGGGTTAGGGTTAGGGGACGGGGATGGTTTAGGGTCCAGGTGGGGGTACGGCAACGCTTTAGGGGGAGCGTGCGTGTGAGGGCACGGGTTAGTGTTAGCGTACGGGTTAGGATTAGGTGACGGGTGAGGATCAGGTTTCGGGGAAGGGTTAGGGTTAGGGTTCGGGCTAGGGTTAGGGTTAGGGGACGGGGACGGTTTAGGGTCCAGGTGAGGGTACGGCAACGCTTTAGGGGGAGCGTGGGTGTGAGGGTGCGGGTTAGTGTTAGCGTACGGGTTAGGATTAGGGGACGGGTGAGGGTCAGGCTTCGGGGAAGGGTTAGGGTTAGGGTTCGGGCTAGGGTTAGGGTTAGGGGACGGGGACGGTTTAGGGTCCAGGTGAGGGTACGGCAACGCTTTAGGGGGAGCGTGCGTGTGAGGGCACGGGTTAGTGTTAGCGTGTGGTTTAGGATAGGGGACGGGTGAGGGTCAGGCTTCGGGGAAGGGTTAGGGTTAGGGTTCGGGCTAGGGTTAGGGTTAGGGGACGGGGACGGTTTAGGGTCCAGGTGAGGGTACGGCAACGCTTTAGGGGGAGCGTGCGTGTGAGGACGTGGGTTAGTGTTAGCGTACGGGTTAGGATTAGGGGACGGGTGAGGGTCAGGCTTCGGGGAAGGGTTAGGGTTAGGGTTCGGGCTAGGGTTAGGGTTAGGGGACGGGGACGGTTTAGGGTCCAGGTGAGGGTACGGCAACGCTTTAGGGGGAGCGTGCGTGTGAGGGCGCGGGTTAGTGTTAGCGTACGGGTTAGGATTAGGGTCGGGTGAGAGTCAGGCTTCGGGAAAGGGTTAGGGTTAGGGTTCGGGCTAGGGTTAGGGTTAGGGGACGGGGACGGTTTAGGGTCCAGGTGAGGGTACGGCAACGCTTTAGGGGGAGAGTGCGTGTGAGGGCGCGGGTTAGAGTTAGCGTACGGGTTAGGATTTGGGGACGGGTGAGGGTCAGGTTTCGGGGAAGGGTTAGGGTTAGGGTTCGGGCTAGGGTTAGGGTTAGGGGATGGGGACGGTTTAGGCTCCAGGTGAGGGTACGGCAACGCTTTAGGGGGAGCGTGCGTGTGAAGACGCGGGTTAGTGTTAGCGTACGGGTTAGGATTAGGGGACGGGTGAGGGTCAGGATTCGGGGAAGGGTTAGTGTTAGGGTTCGGGCTAGGGTTAGGGTTAGGGGACGGGGACGGTTTAGGGTCCAGGTGAGGGTACGGCAACGCTTTAGGGGGAGTGTGCATGTGAGGGCGCGGGATAGTGTTATCGTACGGGTTAGGATTAGTGGAGGGGTGAGGGTCAGGCTTCGGGGAAGGGTTAGGGTTAGGGTTCGGGCTAGGGTTAGGGTTAGGGGACGGGGACGGTTTAGGGTCCAGGTGAGGGTACGGCAACGCTTTAGGGGGAGCGTGCGTGTGAGGGCGCGGGTTAGTGTGAGCGTACGGGTTAGGATTATGGGACGGGTGAGGGTCTGCCTTCGGGGAAGGGTTAGGGTTAGGGTTCAGGCTAGGGTTAGCGTTAGGGGACGGGGACGATTTAGGGTCCAGGTGAGGGTACGGCAACGCTTTAGGGGGAGCGTGCGTGTGAGGGCGCGGGTTAGTGTTAGCGTACGGGTTAGGATTAGGGGACGGGTGAGGGTCAGGCTTCGGGGAAGGGTTAGGGTTAGGGTTCGGGCTAGGGTTAGGGTTAGGGGACGGGATCGGTTTAGGGTCCAGGTGAGGGTACGGCAACGCTTTAGAGGGAGCGTGCGTGTGAGGGCGCGGGTTAGTGTTAGCGTACGGGTTAGCATTAGGGGACGGGTGAGGGTCAGGCTTCGGGGAAGGGTTAGGGTTAGGGTTCGGGCTAGGGTTAGGGTTAGGGGACGGGGACGGTTTAGGGTCCAGGTGAGGGTACGGCAACGCTTTAGGGGGAGCGTGCGTGTGAGTGCGCGGGTTAGTGTTAGCGTACGGGTTAGGATTAGGGGACGGGTGAGGGTCAGTCTTCGGGGAAGGGTTAGGGTTAGGGTTCGGGCTAGGGTTAGGGTTAGGGGACGGGGACGGTTTAGGGTCCAGGTGAGGGTACGGCAACGCTTTAGGGGGAGCGTGCGTGTGAGGGCGCGGGTTAGTGTGAGCGTACGGGTTAGGATTAGGGGACGGGTGAGGGTCAGGCTTCGGGGAAGGGTTAGGGTTAGGGTTCGGGCTAGGGTTAGGGTTAGGGGACGGGGACGGTTTAGGGTCCAGGTGAGGGTACGGCAACGCTTTAGGGGGAGCGTGCGTGTGAGGGCGCAGGTTAGTGTTAGCGTACGGGTTAGGATTAGGGGACGGGTGAGGTTCAGGCTTCGGGGAAGGTTTAGGGTTAGGGTTCGAGCTAGGGTTAGGGTTAGGGGACGGGGATGGTTTAGGGTCCAGGTGAGGGTACGGCAACGCTTTAGGGGGAGCGTGCGTGTGAGGGCGCGGGTTAGTGTTAGCGTACGGGTTAGGATTAGGGGACGGGTGAGGGTCAGGCTTCGGGGAAGGGTTAGGGTTAGGGTTCGGGCTAGGGTTATGGTTAGGGTTAGGGGACGGTTTACGGTCCAGGTGAGGGTACGGCAACGCTTTAGGGGGAGCGTGCGTGTGAGGGCGCGGGTTAGTGTTAGCGTACGGGCTAGGATTAGGGGACGGGTGAGGGTCATGCTTCGGGGAAGGGTTAGGGTTAGGGTTCGGGCTAGGGTTAGGGTTAGGGGACGGGGACGGTTTAGGGTCTAGGTGAGGGTACGGCAACGCTTTAGGGGGAGCGTGCGTGTGAGGGCGCGGGTTAGTGTTAGCGTACGGGTTAGGATTAGGGGACGGGTGAGGGTCAGGCTTCGGGGAAGGGTTAGGGTTAGGGTTGGGGCTAGGGTTAGGGTTAGGGGACGGGGACGGTTTAGGGTCTAGGTGAGGGTACGGCAACGCTTTAGGGGGCCGTGCGTGTGAGGGCGCGGGTTAGTGTTAGCGTGCGGGTTAGGATTAGGGGACGGGTGAGGGTCAGGCTTCGGGGAAGGGTTAGGGTTAGGGTTCGGGCTAGGGTTAGGGTTAGGGGACGGGGACGGTTTAGGGTCCAGGTGAGGGTACGGCAACGCTTTAGGGTGAGCGTGCGTGTGAGGGCGCGGGTTAGTGTTAGCGTACGGGTTAGGATTAGGGGACGGGTGAGGGTCAGGCTTAGGGGAAGGGTTAGGGTTAGGGTTCGGGCTAGGGTTAGGGTTAGGGGACGGGGACGGTTTAGGGTCCAGGTGAGGGTACAGCAACGGTTTAGGGGGAGCGTGCGTGTAAGGACGTGGGTTAGTGTTAGCGTACGGGTTAGGATTAGGGGACGGGTGAGGGTCAGGCTTCGGGGAAGGGTTAGGGTGAGGGTTCGGGCTAGGGTTAGGGTTAGGGGACGGGGACGGTTTAGGGTCCAGGTGAGGGTACGAGAACGCTTTAGGGTGAGCGTGCGTATGAGGGGGCGCGTTAGGGCTAGCGTACCGGTTAGGATTAGGGGACGGTTGAGGGTCAGGCTTCGGGGAAGGATTAGGGTTAGGGTTCGGGCTAGGGTTAGGGTTAGGGGACACGGACGGTTTAGGGTCCATGTGAGTGTACGGCAACGCTTTAGGGGGAGCGTGCGTGTGAGGGCGTGGGTTAGTGTTAGCGTACGGGTTAGGATTAGGGGACGGGTGAGCGTCAGGCTTCGGGGAAGGGTTAGGGTTAGGGTTCGGGCTAGGGTTAGGGTTAGGGGACGGGGACGGTTTAGGGTCCAGGTGAGGGTACGGCAACGCTTTAGGGGGAGCGTGCGTGTGAGGGCACGGGTTAGTGTTAGCGTACGGGTTAGGATTAGGGGACGGGTGAGGGTCAGGCTTCGGGGAAGGGTTAGGGTTAGGGTTCGGGCTAGGGTTAGGGTTAGGGGACGGCAACGGTTTAGGGTCCAGGTGAGGGTACGGCAACGCTTTAGGGGGAGCGTGCGTGTGAGGGCGTGGGTTAGTGTTAGCGTACGGGTTAGGATTAGGGGATGGGTGAGGGTCAGGCTTCGGGGAAGCGTTAGGGTTAGGGCTAGGGTTAGGGTTAGGGGACGGGGACGGTTTAGGGTCCAGGTGAGGGTACGGTAACGCTTTAGGGGGAGCGTGCGTGTGAGGGCGCGGGTTAGTGTTAGCGTACGGGTTAGGATTAGGGGACGGGTGAGGGTCAGGCTTCGGGGAAGGGTTAGGGTTAGGGTTCGGGCTAGGGTTAGGGTTAGGGGACGGGGACGGTTTAGGGTCCAGGTGAGGGTACGGCAACGCTTTAGGGGGAGCGTGGGTGTGAGCGCGCGGGTTAGTGTTAGCATACGGGTTAGGATTAGGGGACGGGTGAGGGTCATGCTTCGGGGAAGGGTTAGGGTTAGGGTGCGGGCTAGGGTTAGGGTTAGGGGACGGGGACGGTTTAGGGTCCAGGTGAGGGTACGGCAACGCTTTAGGGGGAGCGTGGGTGTGAGGGCGTGGGTTAGTGTTAGCGTACGGGTTAGGATTAGGGGACGGGTGAGGGTCAGGCTTCGGGGAAGGGTTAGGGTTAGGGTTCGGGCTAGGGTTAGGGTTAGGGGACGGGGACGGTTTAGGGTCCAGGTGAGGGTATGGCAACGCTGTAGGGTGAGCGTGCGTGTGAGGGCGCGGGTTAGTGTTAGCGTACGGGTTAGGATTAGGGGACGGGTGAGGGTCAGGCTTAGGGGAAGGATTAGGGTTAGGTTTCGGGCTAGGGTTACGGTTAGGGGACGGGGACGGTTTAGGGTCCAGGTGTTGGTACGGCAACGCTTTAGGGGGAGCGTGCGTGTCAGGGCGTGGGTTAGTGTTAGCGTACGGGTTAGGATTAGGGGACGGGTGAGGGTCAGGCTTCGGGGAAGGGTTAGGGTTAGGGTTCGGGCTAGGGTTAGGGTTAGGGGACGGGGACGGTTTAGGGTTCAGGTGAGGGTACGGCAATGATTTAGGGGGAGCGTGCGTGTGACGGCGCGGGTTAGTGTTAGCGTACGGGTTAGGATTAGGGGACGGGTGAGGGTCAGGCTCGGGGAAGGGTTAGGGTTAGGGTTCGGGCTAGGGTTAGGGTTAGGGGACGGGGACGGTTTAGGGTCCAGGTGAGGGTACGGCAACGCTTTATGGGGAGCGTGCGTGTGAGGGCGCGCGTTAGTGTTAACGTACAAGTTAGGATTAGGGGACGGGTGAGGGTCAGGCTTCGGGGAAGGGTTAGGGTTAGGGTTCGGGCTAGGGTTAGGGTTAGGGGACGGGGACGGTTTAGGGTCCAGGTGAGGGTACGGCAACGCTTTAGGGGGAGCGTGCGTGTGAGGGCGTGGGTTAGTGTTAGCGTACGGGTTAGGATTAGGGGACGGGTGAGCGTCAGGCTTCGGGGAAGGGTTAGGGTTAGGGTTCGGGCTAGGGTTAGGGTTAGGGGACGGGGACGGTTTAGGGTCCAGGTGAGGGTACGGCAACGCTTTAGGGGGAGCGTGCGTGTGAGGGCGCGGGTTAGTGTTAGCGTGCGGGTTAGGATTAGGGGACGGTTGAGGGTCAGGCTTCGGGGAAGGGTTAGGGTTAGGGTTCGGGCTAGGGTTAGGGTTAGGGGACGGGGACGGTTTAGGGTCCAGGTGAGGGTACAGCAACGCTTTAGGGGGAGCGTGCGTGTGAGGGCGCGCATTAGTGTTAGCGTACGGGTTAGGATTAGGGGACGGGTGAGGGTCAGGCTTCGGGGAAGGGTTAGGGTTAGGGTTCGGGCTAGGGTTAGGGTTAGGGGACGGGGACGGTTTAGGGTCCAGGTGAGGGTACGGCAACGTTTTAGGGGGAGCGTGCGTGTGAGGGCGCGGGTTAGTGTTAGCGTACGGGTTAGGATTAGGGGACGGGTGAGGGTCAGGCTTCGGGGAAGGGTTAGGGTTAGAGTTCGGGCTAGGGTTAGGGTTAGGGTTAGGGGATGGTTTAGGGTCCAGGTGAGGTTACGGCAACGCTTTAGGGGGAGCGTGCATGTGAGGGCGCAGGTTAGTGTTAGCGTACGGGTTAGGATTAGGGGACGGGTGAGGGTCAGGCTTCGGGGAAGGGTTAGGTTTAGGGTTCGGGCTAGGGTTAGGGTTAGGGGACGGGGACGGTTTAGGGTCCAGGTGAGGGTACGGCAACGCTTTAGGGGGAGCGTGCGTGTGAGGGCGTGGGTTAGTGTTAGCGTACGGGTTAGGATTAGGGGACGGGTGAGGGTCAGGCTTCGGGGAAGGGTTAGGGTTAGGGTTAGGGCTAGGGTTAGGGTTAGGGGACGGGGACGGTTTAGGGTCCAGGTGAGGATACGGTAACGCTTTAGGGGGAGCGTGCGTGTGAGGGCGCGGGTTAGTGTTAGCGTACGGGTTAGGATTAGGGGACGGGTGAGGGTCAGGCTTCGGGGAAGGGTTAGGGTTAGGGTTCGGGCTAGGGTTAGGGTTAGGGGACGGGGACGGTTTAGAGTCCAGGTGAGGGTACGGCAACGCTTTAGGGGGAGCGTGCGTGTGAGGGCGCGGGTTAGTGTTAGCGTACGGGTTAGGATTAGGGGACGGGTGAGGGTCATGCTTCGGGGAAGGGTTAGGGTTAGGGTTCGGGCTAGGGTTAGGGTTAGGGGACGGGGACGGTTTAGGGTCCAGGTGAGGGTACGGCAACGCTTTAGGGGGAGCGTGGGTGTGAGGGCGCGGGTTAGTGTTAGCGTACGGGTTAGGATTAGGGGACGGGTGAGGGTCAGGGTTCGGGGAAGGGTTAGGGTCAGGGTTCGGGCTAGGGTTAGGGTTAGGGGACTGGGACGGTTTAGGGTCCAGGTGAGGGTACGGCAACGCTTTAGGGGGAGCGTGCGTGTGAGGGCGCGGGTTAGTGTTAGCGTGCGGGTTAGGATTAGGGGACGGGTGAGGGTCAGGCTTCGGGGAAGGGTTAGGGTTAGGGTTCGGGCTAGGGTTAGGGTTAGGGGACGGGGACGGTTTAGGGTCCAGGTGAGGGTACGGCAACGCTTTAGGGGGAGCGTGCGTGTGAGGGCGTGGGTTAGTGTTAGCGTACGGGTTAGTATTAGGGGACGGGTGAGCGTCAGGCTTCGGGGAAGTGTTAGGGTTAGGGATCGGGCTAGGGTTAGGGTTAGGGGACGGGGACGGTTTAGGGTCCAGGTGAGGGTACGGCAACGCTTTAGGGGGAGCGTGCGTGTGAGGGCGCGGGTTAGTGTTAGCGTACGGGTTAGGATTAGGGGACGGGTGAGGGTCAGGCTTCGGGGAAGGGTTAGGGTTAGGTTTCGGGCAAGGGTTAGGGTTAGAGGACGGGGAAGGTTTAGGGTCCAGGTGAGGGTACAGCAACGCTTTAGGGGGAGCGTGCGTGTGAGCGCGCGGGTTAGTGTTAGCGTACGGGTTAGGATTAGGGGACGGGTGAGGGTCAGGCTTCGGGGAAGGGTTAGGGTTAGGGTTCGGGCTAGGGTTAGGGTTAGGGGACGGGGACGGTTTAGGGTCCAGGTGAGGGTACGGCAACGCTTTAGTGGGAGCGTGCGTGTGAGGGCGCGGGTTAGTGTTAGCGTACGGGTTAGGATTAGGCGACGGGTGAGGGTCAGGCTTCGGGGAAGGGTTAGGGTTAGGGTTCGGGCTAGGGTTAGGGTTAGGGGACGGGGACGGTTTAGGGTCCAGGTGAGGGTACGGCAACGCTTTAGGGGGAGCGTGCATGTGAGGGCGCGGGTTAGTGTTAGCGTACGGGTTAGGATTAGGGGACGGGTGAGGGTCAGGCTTCGGGGAAGTTTTAGGTTTAGGGTTCGGGCTAGGGTTAGGGTTAGGGGACGGGGACGGGTTAGGGTCCAGGTGAGCGTATGGCAACGCTTTAGGGGGAGCGTGCGTGTGAGGGCGTGGGTTAGTGTTAGCGTACGGGTTAGGATTAGGGGACGGGTGAGGGTCAGGCTTCGGGGAAGGGTTAGGGTTAGGGTTCAGGCTAGGGTTAGGGTTAGGGGACGGGGACGGTTTAGGGTCCAGGTGAGGGTACGGCAACGCTTTAGGGGGAGCGTGCGTGTGAGGGCGTGGGTTAGTGTTAGCGTACGGGTTAGGATTAGGGGATGGGTGAGGGTCAGGCTTCGGGGAAGGGTTAGGGTTAGGGTTCGGGCTAGGGTTAGGGTTATTGGACGGGGACGGTTTAGGGTCCAGGTGAGGGTATGGTAACGCTTTAGGGGGAGCGTGCGTGTGAGGGCGCGCGTTAGTGTTAGCGTACAGGTTAGGATTAGGGGACGGGTGAGGGTCAGGCTTCGGGGAAGGGTTAGGGTTAGGGTTCGGGCTAGGGTTAGGGTTAGGGGATGGGGACGGTTTAGGGTACAGGTGAGGGTACGGCAACGCTTTAGGGGGAGCGTGCGTGTGAGGGCGTGGGTTAGTGTTAGCGTACGGGTTAGGATTAGGGGACGGGTGAGCGTCAGGCTTCGGGGAAGGGTTAGGTTTAGGGTTCGGGCTAGGGTTAGGGTTAGGGGACGGGGACGGTTTAGGGTCCAGGTGAGGGTACGGCAACGCTTTAGGGGGAGCGTGCGTGTGAGGGCGCGGGTTAGTGTTAGCGTGCGGGTTAGGATTAGGGGACGGGTGAGGGTCAGGCTTCGGGGAAGGGTTAGGGTTAGGGTTCGGGCTAGGGTTAGGGTTAGGGGACGGGGACGGTTTAGGGTCCAGGTGAGGGTACGGCAACGCTTTAGGGGGAGCGTGCGTGTGAGGGCGCGGGTTAGTGTTAGCGTACGGGTTAGGATTAGGGGACGGGTGAGGGTCAGGCTT
Source organism: Delphinus delphis (assembly GCF_949987515.2). Lineage (NCBI taxonomy): Eukaryota > Metazoa > Chordata > Mammalia > Artiodactyla > Delphinidae > Delphinus > Delphinus delphis. Next base: position 55,912 of record NW_027193046.1, read on the forward strand.
CGGGGAAGGGTTAGGGTTAGGTTTCGGGCTAGGGTTAGGGTTAGGGGACGGGGACGGTTTAGGGTCCAGGTGAGGGTACGGCAACGCTTTAGGGGGAGCGTGCGTGTGAGGGCGCGCGTTAGTGTTAGCGTACGGGTTAGGATTAGGGGACGGGTGAGGTTCAGGCTTCGGGGAAGGATTAGGGTTAGGGTTCGGGCTAGGGTTAGGGTTAGGGGACGGGGACGGTTTAGGGTCCAGGTGAGGGTACGGCAACGCTTTAGAGGGAGCGTGCGTGTGAGGGCGCGGGTTAGTGTTAGCGTACGGGTTAGGATTAGGGGACGGGTGAGGGTCAGGCTTCGGGGAAGGGTTAGGGTTAGGTTTCGGGCAAGGGTTAGGGTTAGAGGACGGGGAAGGTTTAGGGTCCAGGTGAGGGTACAGCAACGCTTCAGGGGGAGCGTGCATGTGAGGGCGCGGGTTAGTGTTAGCGTACGGGTTAGGATTAGGGGACGGGTGAGTGTCAGGCTTCGGGGAAGGGTTAGGGTTAGGGTTCAGGCTACGGTTAGGGTTAGGGGACGGGGACGGTTTAGGGTCCAGGTGAGGGTACGGCAACGCTTTAGGGGGAGCGTGCGTGTGAGGGCGCGGGTTAGTGTTAGCGTACGGGTTAGGATTAGGGGACGGGTGAGGGTCAGGCTTCGGGGAAGGGTTAGGGTTAGGGTTCGGGCTAGGGTTAGGGTTAGGGGACGGGGACGGTTTAGGGTCCAGGTGAGGGTACGGCAACGCTTTAGAGGGAGCGTGCGTGTGAGGGCGCGGGTTAGTGTTAGCGTACGGGTTAGGATTAGGGGACGGGTGAGGGTCAGGCTTCGGGGAAGGGTTAGGGTTAGGTTTCGGGCAAGGGTTAGGGTTAGAGGACGGGGAAGGTTTAGGGTCCAGGTGAGGGTACAGCAACGCTTCAGGGGGAGCGTGCATGTGAGGGCGCGGGTTAGTGTTAGCGTACGGGTTAGGATTAGGGGACGGGTGAGTGTCAGGCTTCGGGGAAGGGTTAGGGTTAGGGTTCAGGCTACGGTTAGGGTTAGGGGACGGGGACGGTTTAGGGTCCAGGTGAGGGTACGGCAACGCTTTAGGGGGAGCGTGCGTGTGAGGGCGCGGGTTAGTGTTAGCGTACGGGTTAGGATTAGGCGACGGCTGAGGGTCAGGCTTCGGGGAAGGGTTAGGGTTAGGGTTCGGGCTAGGGTTAGGGTTAGGGGACGGGGACGGTTTAGGTTCCAGGTGAGGGTACGGCAACGCTTTAGGGGGAGCGTGCGTGTGAGGGCGCGGGTTAGTGTTAGCGTACGGGTTAGGATTAGGGGACGGGTGAGGGTCAGGCTTCGGGGAAGTGTTAGGGTTAGGTTTCGGGCTAGGGTTAGGGTTAGGGGACGGGGAGGGTTTAGGGTCCATGTGAGGGTACGGCAACGCTTTAGGGGGAGCGTGCGTGTGAGGGCGCGGGTTAGTGTTAGCGTACTGGTTAGGATTAGGGGACGGGTGAGGGTCAGGCTTCGGGGAAGGGTTAGGGTTAGGGTTCGGGCTAGGGTTAGGGTTAGGGGACGGGGACGGTTTAGGGTCCAGGTGAGGGTGCGGCAACGCTTTAGGGGGAGCATGGGTGTGAGGGCGCGGGTTAGTGTTAGCGTACGGGTTAGGATTAGGGGACGGGTGAGGGTCAGGCTTCGGGGAAGGGTTAGGGTTAGGGTTCGGTCTAGGGTTAGGGTTAGGGGACGGGGACGGTTTAGGGTCCAGGTGAGGGTACGGCAATGCTTTAGAGGGAGCGTGCGTGTGAGGGCGCGGGTTAGTGTTAGCGTACGGGTTAGGATTAGGGCACGGGTGAGGGTCAGGCTTCGGGGAAGGGTTAGGGTTAGGGTTCGGGCTAGGGTTAGAGTTAGGGGAAGGGGACGGTTTAGGGTCCAGGTGAGGGTACGGCAACGCTTTAGGGGGAGCGTGCGTGTGAGGGCGCGGGTTAGTGTTAGCGTACGGGTTAGGATTAGGGGACGGGTGAGAGTCAGGCTTCGGGGAAGGGTTAGGGTTAGGGTTCGGGCTAGGGTTAGGGTTAGGGGACGGGGACGGTTTAGGGTCCAGGTGAGGGTATGGCAACGCTTTAGGGGGAGCGTGCGTGTGAGGGCGCGGGTTAGTGTTAGCGTACGGGTTAGGATTAGGGGACGGGTGAGGGTCAGGCTTCGGGGAAGGGTTAGGGTTAGGGTTCGGGCTAGGGTTAGAGTTAGGGGACGGGGACGGTTTAGGGTCCAGGTGAGGGTACGGCAACGCTTTAGAGTGAGCGTGTGTGTGAGGGCGCGGGTTAGTGTTAGCGTACGGATTAGGATTAGGGGACGGGTGAGGGTCAGGCTTCGGGGAAGGGTTGTGATTAGGGTTCGGGCTAGGGTTAGGGTTAGGGGACGGGGACGGTTTAGGGTCCAGGTGAGGGTACGGCAACGCTTTAGAGGGAGCGTGTGTGTGAGGGCGCGGGTTAGTGTTAGCGTACGGGTTAGGATTAGGGGACGGGTGAGGGTCAGGCTTCGGGGAAGGGTTGTGATTAGGGTTCGGGCTAAGGTTAGGGTTAGGGGACGGGGACGGTTTAGGGTCCAGGTGAGGGTACGGCAATGCTTTAGGGGGAGCGTGCGTGTGAGGGCGCGGGTTAGTGTTAGCGTACGGGTTAGGATTAGGGGACGGGTGAGGGTCAGGCTTCGAGGAAGGGTTAGGGTTAGGGTTCGGGCTAAGGTTAGGGTTAGGGGACGGGGACGGTTTAGGGTCCAGGTGAGGGTACGGCAACGCTTTAGGGGGAGCGTGCATGTGAGGGCGCGGGTTAGTGTTAGCGTACGGGTTAGGATTAGGGGACGGGTGAGGGTCAGGCTTCGGGGAAGGGTTAGGGTTAGGGTTCGGGCTAGGGTTAGGGTTAGGGAACGGGGACGGTTTAGGGTCCAGGTGAGGGTACGGCAACGGTTTAGGGGGAGCGTGCGTGTGAGGGCGCGGGTTAGTGTTAGCGTACGGGTTAGGATTAGGGGACGGGTGAGGGTCAGGCTTCGGGGAAGGGTTGTGATTAGGGTTCGGGCTAAGGTTAGGGTTAGGGGACGGGGACGGTTTAGGGTCCAGGTGAGGGTACGGCAATGCTTTAGGGGGAGCGTGCGTGTGAGGGCGCGGGTTAGTGTTAGCGTACGGGTTAGGATTAGGGGACGTGTGAGGGTCAGGCTTCGAGGAAGGGTTAGGGTTAGGGTTCGGGCTAAGGTTAGGGTTAGGGGACGGGGACGGTTTAGGGTCCAGGTGAGGGTACGGCAACGCTTTAGGGGGAGCGTGCATGTGAGGGCGCGGGTTAGTGTTAGCGTACGGGTTAGGATTAGGGGACGGGTGAGGGTCAGGCTTCGGGGAAGGGTTAGGGTTAGGGTTCGGGCTAGGGTTAGGGTTAGGGAACGGGGACGGTTTAGGGTCCAGGTGAGGGTACGGCAACGGTTTAGGGGGAGCGTGCGTGTGAGGGCGCGGGTTAGTGTTAGCGTACGGGTTAGGATTAGGGGACGGGTGAGGGTCAGGCTTCGGGGAAGGGTTGTGATTAGGGTTCGGGCTAAGGTTAGGGTTAGGGGACGGGGACGGTTTAGGGTCCAGGTGAGGGTACGGCAATGCTTTAGGGGGAGCATGCGTGTGAGGGCGCGGGTTAGTGTTAGCGTACGGGTTAGGATTAGGGGACGGGTGAGGGTCAGGCTTCGAGGAAGGGTTAGGGTTAGGGTTCGGGCTAAGGTTAGGGTTAGGGGACGGGGACGGTTTAGGGTCCAGGTGAGGGTACGGCAACGCTTTAGGGGGAGCGTGCATGTGAGGGCGCGGGTTAGTGTTAGCGTACGGGTTAGGATTAGGGGACGGGTGAGGGTCAGGCTTCGGGGAAGGGTTAGGGTTAGGGTTCGGTCTAGGGTTAGGGTTAGGGGACGGGGACGGTTTAGGGTCCAGGTGAGGGTACGGCAACGGTTTAGGGGGAGCGTGCGTGTGAGGGCGCGGGTTAGTGTTAGCGTACGGGTTAGGATTAGGGGACGGGTGAGGGTCAGGCTTCGGGGAAGGGTTAGGGTTAGGGTTCGGGCTAGGGTTAGGGTTAGGGGACGGGGACGGTTTAGGGTCCAGGTGAGGGTACGGCAACGCTTTAGGGGGAGCGTGCGTGTGAGGGCGCGGGTTAGTGTTAGCGTACTGGTTAGGATTAGGGGACGGGTGAGGGTCAGGCTTCGGGGAAGGGTTAGGGTTAGGGTTCGGGCTAGGGTTAGGGTTAGGGGACGGGGACGGTTTAGGGTCCAGGTGAGGGTACGGCAATGCTTTAGAGGGAGCGTGCGTGTGAGGGCGCGGGTTAGTGTTAGCGTACGGGTTAGGATTAGGGGACGGGTGAGGGTCAGGCTTCGGGGAAGGGTTAGGGTTAGGGTTCGGGCTAGGGTTAGAGTTAGGGGACGGGGACGGTTTAGGGTCCAGGTGAGGGTAAGGCAACGCTTTAGGGGGAGCGTGCGTGTGAGGGCGCGGGTTAGTGTTAGCGTACGGGTTAGGATTAGGGGACGGGTGAGGGTCAGGCTTCGGGGAAGGGTTAGGGTTAGGGTTCGGGCTAGGGTTAGGGTTAGGGGACGGGGACGGTTTAGGGTCCAGGTGAGGGTACGGCAACGCTTTAGAGGGAGCGTGTGTGTGAGGGCGCGGGTTAGTGTTAGCGTACGGGTTAGGATTAGGGGACGGGTGAGGGTCAGGCTTCGGGGAAGGGTTGTGATTAGGGTTCGGGCTAGGGTTAGGGTTAGGGGACGGGGACGGTTTAGGGTCCAGGTGAGGGTACGGCAATGCTTTAGGGGGAGCGTGCGTGTGAGGGCGCGGGTTAGTGTTAGCGTACGGGTTAGGATTAGGGGACGGGTGAGGGTCAGGCTTCGGGGAAGGGTTAGGGTTAGGGTTCGGGCTAAGGTTAGGGTTAGGGGACGGGGACGGTTTAGGGTCCAGGTGAGGGTACGGCAACGCTTTAGGGGGAGCGTGCATGTGAGGGCGCGGGTTAGTGTTAGCGTACGGGTTAGGATTAGGGGACGGGTGAGGGTCAGGCTTCGGGGAAGGGTTAGGGTTAGGGTTCGGGCTAGGGTTAGGGTTAGGGAACGGGGACGGTTTAGGGTCCAGGTGAGGGTACGGCAACGGTTTAGGGGGAGCGTGCGTGTGAGGGCGCGGGTTAGTGTTAGCGTACGGGTTAGGATTAGGGGACGGGTGAGGGTCAGGCTTCGGGGAAGGGTTAGGGTTAGGGTTCGGGCTAGTGTTAGGGTTAGGGGACGGGGACGGTTTAGGGTCCAGGTGAGGGTACGGCAACGCTTTAGGGGGAGCGTGCGTGTGAGGGCGCGGGTTAGTGTTAGCGTACTGGTTAGGATTAGGGGACGGGTGAGGGTCAGGCTTCGGGGAAGGGTTAGGGTTAGGGTTCGGGCTAGGGTTAGGGTTAGGGGACGGGGACGGTTTAGGGTCCAGGTGAGGGTACGGCAATGCTTTAGAGGGAGCGTGCGTGTGAGGGCGCGGGTTAGTGTTAGCGTACGGGTTAGGATTAGGGGACGGGTGAGGGTCAGGCTTCGGGGAAGGGTTAGGGTTAGGGTTCGGGCTAGGGTTAGAGTTAGGGGACGGGGACGGTTTAGGGTCCAGGTGAGGGTACGGCAACGCTTTAGGGGGAGCGTGCGTGTGAGGGCGCGGGTTAGTGTTAGCGTACGGGTTAGGATTAGGGGACGGGTGAGGGTCAGGCTTCGGGGAAGGGTTAGGGTTAGGGTTCGGGCTAGGGTTAGGGTTAGGGGACGGGGACGGTTTAGGGTCCAGGTGAGGGTACGGCAACGCTTTAGAGGGAGCGTGTGTGTGAGGGCGCGGGTTAGTGTTAGCGTACGGGTTAGGATTAGGGGACGGGTGAGGGTCAGGCTTCGGGGAAGGGTTGTGATTAGGGTTCGGGCTAGGGTTAGGGTTAGGGGACGGGGACGGTTTAGGGTCCAGGTGAGGGTACGGCAATGCTTTAGGGGGAGCGTGCGTGTGAGGGCGCGGGTTAGTGTTAGCGTACGGGTTAGGATTAGGGGACGGGTGAGGGTCAGGCTTCGGGGAAGGGTTAGGGTTAGGGTTCGGGCTAAGGTTAGGGTTAGGGGACGGGGACGGTTTAGGGTCCAGGTGAGGGTACGGCAACGCTTTAGGGGGAGCGTGCATGTGAGGGCGCGGGTTAGTGTTAGCGTACGGGTTAGGATTAGGGGACGGGTGAGGGTCAGGCTTCGGGGAAGGGTTAGGGTTAGGGTTCGGGCTAGGGTTAGGGTTAGGGAACGGGGACGGTTTAGGGTCCAGGTGAGGGTACGGCAACGGTTTAGGGGGAGCGTGCGTGTGAGGGCGCGGGTTAGTGTTAGCGTACGGGTTAGGATTAGGGGACGGGTGAGGGTCAGGCTTCGGGGAAGGGTTAGGGTTAGGGTTCGGGCTAGGGTTAGGGTTAGGGGACGGGGACGGTTTAGGGTCCAGGTGAGGGTACGGCAACGCTTTAGGGGGAGCGTGCGTGTGAGGGCGCGGGTTAGTGTTAGCGTACTGGTTAGGATTAGGGGACGGGTGAGGGTCAGGCTTCGGGGAAGGGTTAGGGTTATGGTTCGGGCTAGGGTTAGGGTTAGGGGACGGGGACGCTTTAGGGTCCAGGTGAGGGTGCGGCAACGCTTTAGGGGGAGCGTGCGTGTGAGGGCGCAGTTTAGTGTTAGCGTACGGGTTAGGATTAGGGGACGGGTGAGGGTCAGGCTTCGGGGAAGGGTTAGGGTTAGGTTTCGGTCTAGGGTTAGGGTTAGGGGACGGGGACGGTTTAGGGTCCAGGTGAGGGTACGGCAATGCTTTAGAGGGAGCGTGCGTGTGAGGGCGCGAGTTAGTGTTAGCGTACGGGTTAGGATTAGGGGACGGGTGAGGGTCAGGCTTCGGGGAAGGGTTAGGGTTAGGGTTCGGGCTAGGGTTAGAGTTAGGGGACGGGGACGGTTTAGGGTCCAGGTGAGGGTACGGCAACGCTTTAGGGGGAGCGTGCGTGTGAGGGCGCGGGTTAGTGTTAGCGTACGGGTTAGGATTAGGGGACGGGTGAGGGTCAGGCTTCGGGGAAGGGTTAGGGTTAGGGTTCGGGCTAGGGTTAGGGTTAGGGGACGGGGACGGTTTAGGGTCCAGGTGAGGGTATGGCAACGCTTTAGGGGGAGCGTGCGTGTGAGGGCGCGGGTTAGTGTTAGCGTACGGGTTAGGATTAGGGGACGGGTGAGGGTCAGGCTTCGGGGAAGGGTTAGGGTTAGGGTTCGGGCTAGGGTTAGGGTTAGGGGACGGGGACGGTTTAGGGTCCAGGTGAGGGTACGGCAACGCTTTAGAGGGAGCGTGTGTGTGAGGGCGCGGGTTAGTGTTAGCGTACGGGTTAGGATTAGGGGACGGGTGAGGGTCAGGCTTCGGGGAAGGGTTGTGATTAGGGTTCGGGCTAGGGTTAGGGTTAGGGGACGGGGACGGTTTAGGGTCCAGGTGAGGGTACGGCAATGCTTTAGGGGGAGCGTGCGTGTGAGGGCGCGGGTTAGTGTTAGCGTACGGGTTAGGATTAGGGGACGGGTGAGGGTCAGGCTTCGGGGAAGGGTTAGGGTTAGGGTTCGGGCTAAGGTTAGGGTTAGGGGACGGGGACGGTTTAGGGTCCAGGTGAGGGTACGGCAACGCTTTATGGGGAGCGTGCATGTGAGGGCGCGGGTTAGTGTTAGCGTACGGGTTAGGATTAGGGGACGGGTGAGGGTCAGGCTTCGGGGAAGGGTTAGGGTTAGGGTTCGGGCTAGGGTTAGGGTTAGGGAACGGGGACGGTTTAGGGTCCAGGTGAGGGTACGGCAACGGTTTAGGGGGAGCGTGCGTGTGAGGGCGCGGGTTAGTGTTAGCGTACGGGTTAGGATTAGGGGACGGGTGAGGGTCAGGCTTCGGGGAAGGGTTAGGGTTAGGGTTCGGGCTAGGGTTAGGGTTAGGGGACGGGGACGGTTTAGGGTCCAGGTGAGGGTACGGCAACGCTTTAGGGGGAGCGTGCGTGTGAGGGCGCGGGTTAGTGTTAGCGTACTGGTTAGGATTAGGGGACGGGTGAGGGTCAGGCTTCGGGGAAGGGTTAGGGTTATGGTTCGGGCTAGGGTTAGGGTTAGGGGACGGGGACGCTTTAGGGTCCAGGTGAGGGTGCGGCAACGCTTTAGGGGGAGCGTGCGTGTGAGGGCGCAGTTTAGTGTTAGCGTACGGGTTAGGATTAGGGGACGGGTGAGGGTCAGGCTTCGGGGAAGGGTTAGGGTTAGGTTTCGGTCTAGGGTTAGGGTTAGGGGACGGGGACGGTTTAGGGTCCAGGTGAGGGTACGGCAATGCTTTAGAGGGAGCGTGCGTGTGAGGGCGCGAGTTAGTGTTAGCGTACGGGTTAGGATTAGGGGACGGGTGAGGGTCAGGCTTCGGGGAAGGGTTAGGGTTAGGGTTCGGGCTAGGGTTAGAGTTAGGGGACGGGGACGGTTTAGGGTCCAGGTGAGGGTACGGCAACGCTTTAGGGGGAGCGTGCGTGTGAGGGCGCGGGTTAGTGTTAGCGTACGGGTTAGGATTAGGGGACGGGTGAGGGTCAGGCTTCGGGGAAGGGTTAGGGTTAGGGTTCGGGCTAGGGTTAGGGTTAGGGGACGGGGACGGTTTAGGGTCCAGGTGAGGGTATGGCAACGCTTTAGGGGGAGCGTGCGTGTGAGGGCGCGGGTTAGTGTTAGCGTACGGGTTAGGATTAGGGGACGGGTGAGGGTCAGGCTTCGGGGAAGGGTTAGGGTTAGGGTTCGGGCTAGGGTTAGGGTTAGGGGACGGGGACGGTTTAGGGTCCAGGTGAGGGTACGGCAACGCTTTAGAGGGAGCGTGTGTGTGAGGGCGCGGGTTAGTGTTAGCGTACGGGTTAGGATTAGGGGACGGGTGAGGGTCAGGCTTCGGGGAAGGGTTGTGATTAGGGTTCGGGCTAGGGTTAGGGTTAGGGGACGGGGACGGTTTAGGGTCCAGGTGAGGGTACGGCAATGCTTTAGGGGGAGCGTGCGTGTGAGGGCGCGGGTTAGTGTTAGCGTACGGGTTAGGATTAGGGGACGGGTGAGGGTCAGGCTTCGGGGAAGGGTTAGGGTTAGGGTTCGGGCTAAGGTTAGGGTTAGGGGACGGGGACGGTTTAGGGTCCAGGTGAGGGTACGGCAACGCTTTAGGGGGAGCGTGCATGTGAGGGCGCGGGTTAGTGTTAGCGTACGGGTTAGGATTAGGGGACGGGTGAGGGTCAGGCTTCGGGGAAGGGTTAGGGTTAGGGTTCGGGCTAGGGTTAGGGTTAGGGAACGGGGACGGTTTAGGGTCCAGGTGAGGGTACGGCAACGGTTTAGGGGGAGCGTGCGTTTGAGGGCGCGGGTTAGTGTTAGCGTACGGGTTAGGATTAGGGGACGGGTGAGGGTCAGGCTTCGGGGAAGGGTTAGGGTTAGGGTTCGGGCTAGGGTTAGGGTTAGGGGACGGGGACGGTTTAGGGTCCAGGTGAGGGTACGGCAACGCTTTAGGGGGAGCGTGCGTGTGAGGGCGCGGGTTAGTGTTAGCGTACGGGTTAGGATTAGGGGACGGGTGAGGGTCAGGCTTCGGGGAAGGGTTAGGGTTAGGGTTCGGGCTAAGGTTAGGGTTAGGGGACGGGGACGGTTTAGGGTCCAGGTGAGGGTACGGCAACGCTTTAGGGGGAGCGTGCGTGTGAGGGCGCGGGTTAGTGTTAGCGTACGGGTTAGGATTAGGGGACGGCTGAGGGTCAGGCTTCGGGGAAGGGTTAGGGTTAGGGTTCGGGCTAGGGTTAGGGTTAGGGGACGGGGACGGTTTAGGGTCCAGGTGAGGGTACGGCAACGCTTTAGGGGGAGCGTGCGTGTGAGGGCGCGGGTTAGTGTTAGCGTACGGGTTAGGATTAGGGGACGGGTGAGGGTCAGGCTTCGGGGAAGGGTTAGGGTTAGGGTTCGGGCTAGGGTTAGGGTTAGGGGACGGGGATGGTTTAGGGTCCAGGTGAGGGTACGGCAACGCTTTAGGGGGAGCGTATGTGTGAGGGCGTGGGTTAGTGTTAGCGTACGGGTTAGGATTAGGGGACGGGTGAGGGTCAGGCTTCGGGGAAGGGTTAGGGTTAGGGTTCGGGCTAGGGTTAGGGGACGGGGACGGTTTAGGGTCCAGGTGAGGGTACGGCAACGCTTTAGGGGGAGCGTGCGTGTGAGGGGGCGGGTTAGTGTTATCGTACGCGTTAGGATTAGGGGACGGGTGAGGGTCAGGCTTCGGGGAAGGGTTAGGGTTAGGGTTCGGGCTAGGGTTAGAGTTAGGGGACGGGGACGGTTTAGGGTCCAGGTGAGGGTACGGCAACGATTTAGAGGGAGCGTGTGTGTGAGGGCGCGGGTTAGTGTTAGCGTACGGGTTAGGATTAGGGGACGGGTGAGGGTCAGGCTTCGGGGAAGGGTTGTGATTAGGGTTCGGGCTAGGGTTAGGGTTAGGGGACGGGGACGGTTTAGGGTCCAGGTGAGGGTACGGCAACGCTTTAGAGGGAGCGTGTGTGTGAGGGCGCGGGTTAGTGTTAGCGTACGGGTTAGGATTAGGGGACGGGTGAGGGTCAGGCTTCGGGGAAGGGTTGTGATTAGGGTTCGGGCTAAGGTTAGGGTTAGGGGCCGGGGACGGTTTAGGGTCCAGGTGAGGGTACGGCAATGCTATAGGGGGAGCGTGCGTGTGAGGGCGCGGGTTAGTGTTAGCGTACGGGTTAGGATTAGGGGACGGGTGAGGGTCAGGCTTCGAGGAAGGGTTAGGGTTAGGGTTCGGGCTAAGGTTAGGGTTAGGGGACGGGGACGGTTTAGGGTCCAGGTGAGGGTACGGCAACGCTTTAGGGGGAGCGTGCATGTGAGGGCGCGGGTTAGTGTTAGCGTACGGGTTAGGATTAGGGGACGGGTGAGGGTCAGGCTTCGGGGAAGGGTTAGGGTTAGGGTTCTGGCTAGGGTTAGGGTTAGGGAACGGGGACGGTTTAGGGTCCAGGTGAGGGTACGGCAATGCTTTAGGGGGAGCGTGCGTGTGAGGGCGCGGGTTAGTGTTAGCGTACGGGTTAGGATTAGGGGACGGGTGAGGGTCAGGCTTCGGGGAAGGGTTAGGGTTAGGGTTCGGGCTAGGGTTAGGGTTAGGGGACGGGGACGGTTTAGGGTCCAGGTGAGGGTACGGCAACGCTTTAGGGGGAGCGTGCGTGTGAGGGCGCGGGTTAGTGTTAGCGTACTGGTTAGGATTAGGGGACGGGTGAGGGTCAGGCTTCGGGGAAGGGTTAGGGTTAGGGTTCGGGCTAGGGTTAGGGTTAGGGGACGGGGACGGTTTAGGGTCCAGGTGAGGGTGCGGCAACGCTTTAGGGGGAGCATGGGTGTGAGGGCGCGGGTTAGTGTTAGCGTACGGGTTAGGATTAGGGGACGGGTGAGGGTCAGGCTTCGGGGAAGGGTTAGGGTTAGGGTTCGGTCTAGGGTTAGGGTTAGGGGACGGGGACGGTTTAGGGTCCAGGTGAGGGTACGGCAATGCTTTAGAGGGAGCGTGCGTGTGAGGGCGCGGGTTAGTGTTAGCGTACGGGTTAGGATTAGGGGACGGGTGAGGGTCAGGCTTCGGGGAAGTGTTAGGGTTAGGGTTCGGGCTAGGGTTAGAGTTAGGGGACGGGGACGGTTTAGGGTCCAGGTGAGGGTACGGCAACGCTTTAGGGGGAGCGTGCGTGTGAGGGCGCGGGTTAGTGTTAGCGTACGGGTTAGGATTAGGGGACGGGTGAGGGTCAGGCTTCGGGGAAGGGTTAGGGTTAGGGTTCGGGCTAGGGTTAGGGTTAGGGGACGGGGACGGTTTAGGGTCCAGGTGAGGGTACGGCAACGCTTTAGAGGGAGCGTGTGTGTGAGGGCGCGGGTTAGTGTTAGCGTACGGGTTAGGATTAGGGGACGGGTGAGGGTCAGGCTTCGGGGAAGGGTTGTGATTAGGGTTCGGGCTAGGGTTAGGGTTAGGGGACGGGGACGGTTTAGGGTCCAGGTGAGGGTACGGCAATGCTTTAGGGGGAGCGTGCGTGTGAGGGCGCGGGTTAGTGTTAGCGTACGGGTTAGGATTAGGGGACGGGTGAGGGTCAGGCTTCGGGGAAGGGTTAGGGTTAGGGTTCGGGCTAAGGTTAGGGTTAGGGGACGGGGACGGTTTAGGGTTCAGGTGAGGGTACGGCAACGCTTTAGGGGGAGCGTGCATGTGAGGGCGCGGGTTAGTGTTAGCGTACGGGTTAGGATTAGGGGACGGGTGAGGGTCAGGCTTCGGGGAAGGGTTAGGGTTAGGGTTCGGGCTAGGGTTAGGGTTAGGGAACGGGGACGGTTTAGGGTCCAGGTGAGGGTACGGCAACGGTTTAGGGGGAGCGTGCGTGTGAGGGTGCGGGTTAGTGTTAGCGTACGGGTTAGGATTAGGGGACGGGTGAGGGTCAGGCTTCGGGGAAGGGTTAGGGTTAGGGTTCGGGCTAGGGTTAGGGTTAGGGGACGGGGACGGTTTAGGGTCCAGGTGAGGGTACGGCAACGCTTTAGGGGGAGCGTGCGTGTGAGGGCGCTGGTTAGTGTTAGCGTACTGGTTAGGATTAGGGGACGGGTGAGGGTCAGGCTTCGGGGAAGGGTTAGGGTTATGGTTCGGGCTAGGGTTAGGGTTAGGGGACGGGGACGCTTTAGGGTCCAGGTGAGGGTGCGGCAACGCTTTAGGGGGAGCGTGCGTGTGAGGGCGCAGTTTAGTGTTAGCGTACGGGTTAGGATTAGGGGACGGGTGAGGGTCAGGCTTCGGGGAAGGGTTAGGGTTAGGTTTCGGTCTAGGGTTAGGGTTAGGGGACGGGGACGGTTTAGGGTCCAGGTGAGGGTACGGCAATGCTTTAGAGGGAGCGTGCGTGTGAGGGCGCGAGTTAGTGTTAGCGTACGGGTTAGGATTAGGGGACGGGTGAGGGTCAGGCTTCGGGGAAGGGTTAGGGTTAGGGTTCGGGCTAGGGTTAGAGTTAGGGGACGGGGACGGTTTAGGGTCCAGGTGAGGGTACGGCAACGCTTTAGGGGGAGCGTGCGTGTGAGGGCGCGGGTTAGTGTTAGCGTACGGGTTAGGATTAGGGGACGGGTGAGGGTCAGGCTTCGGGGAAGGGTTAGGGTTAGGGTTCGGGCTAGGGTTAGGGTTAGGGGACGGGGACGGTTTAGGGTCCAGGTGAGGGTATGGCAACGCTTTAGGGGGAGCGTGCGTGTGAGGGCGCGGGTTAGTGTTAGCGTACGGGTTAGGATTAGGGGACGGGTGAGGGTCAGGCTTCGGGGAAGGGTTAGGGTTAGGGTTCGGGCTAGGGTTAGGGTTAGGGGACGGGGACGGTTTAGGGTCCAGGTGAGGGTACGGCAACGCTTTAGAGGGAGCGTGTGTGTGAGGGCGCGGGTTAGTGTTAGCGTACGGGTTAGGATTAGGGGACGGGTGAGGGTCAGGCTTCGGGGAAGGGTTGTGATTAGGGTTCGGGCTAGGGTTAGGGTTAGGGGACGGGGACGGTTTAGGGTCCAGGTGAGGGTACGGCAATGCTTTAGGGGGAGCGTGCGTGTGAGGACGCGGGTTAGTGTTAGCGTACGGGTTAGGATTAGGGGACGGGTGAGGGTCAGGCTTCGGGGAAGGGTTAGCGTTAGGGTTCGGGCTAAGGTTAGGGTTAGGGGACAGGGACGGTTTAGGGTCCAGGTGAGGGTACGGCAACGCTTTAGGGGGAGCGTGCATGTGAGGGCGCGGGTTAGTGTTAGCTTTCGGGTTAGGATTAGGGGACGGGTGAGGGTCAGGCTTCGGGGAAGGGTTAGGGTTAGGGTTCGGGCTAGGGTTAGGGTTAGGGAAGGGGGACGGTTTAGGGTCCAGGTGAGGGTACGGCAACGGTTTAGGGGGAGCGTGCGTTTGAGGGCGCGGGTTAGTGTTAGCGTACGGGTTAGGATTAGGGGACGGGTGAGGGTCATGCTTCGGGGAAGGGTTAGGGTTAGGGTTCGGGCTAGGGTTAGGGTTAGGGGACGGGGAAGGTTTAGGGTCCAGGTGAGGGTACGGCAACGCTTTAGGGGGAGCGTGCGTGTGAGGGCGCGGGTTAGTGTTAGCGTACGGGTTAGGATTAGGGGACGGGTGAGGGTCAGGCTTCGGGGAAGGGTTAGGGTTATGGTTCGGGCTAGGGTTAGGGTTAGGGGACGGGGATGGTTTAGGGTCCAGGTGAGGGTACGGCAACGCTTTAGGGGGAGCGTGCGTGTGAGGGCGTGGGTTAGTGTTAGCGTACGGGTTAGGATTAGGGGACGGGTGAGGGTCAGGCTTCGGGGAAGGGTTAGGGTTAGGGTTCGGGCTAGGGTTAGGGGACGGGGACGGTTTAGGGTCCAGGTGAGGGTACGGCAACGCTTTAGGGGGAGCGTGCGTGTGAGGGGGCGGGTTAGTGTTAGCGTACGGGTTAGGATTAGGGGACGGGTGAGGGTCAGGCTTCGGGGAAGGGTTAGGGTTAGGGTTCGGGCTAGGGTTAGGGTTAGGGGACGGGGACGGTTTAGGGTCCAGGTGAGGGTACGGCAATGCTTTAGAGGGAGCGTGCGTGTGAGGGCGCGGGTTAGTGTTAGCGTACGGGTTAGGATTAGGGGACGGGTGAGGGTCAGGCTTCGGGGAAGGGTTAGGGTTAGGGTTCGGGCTAGGGTTAGAGTTAGGGGACGGGGACGGTTTAGGGTCCAGGTGAGGGTACGGCAACGCTTTAGGGGGAGCGTGCGTGTGAGGGCGCGGGTTAGTGTTAGCGTACGGGTTAGGATTAGGGGACGGGTGAGGGTCAGGTTTCGGGGAAGGGTTAGGGTTAGGGTTCGGGCTAGGGTTAGGGTTAGGGGACGGGGACGGTTTAGGGTCCAGGTGAGGGTATGGCAACGCTTTAGGGGGAGCGTGCGTGTGAGGGCGCGGGTTAGTGTTAGCGTACGGGTTAGGATTAGGGGACGGGTGAGGGTCATGCTTCGGGGAAGGGTTAGGGTTAGGATTCGGGCTAGGGTTAGGGTTAGGGGACGGGGACGGTTTAGGGTCCAGGTGAGGGTACGGCAATGCTTTAGGGCGAGCGTGCGTGTGAGGGCGTGGGTTAGTGTTAGCGTACGGGTTAGGATTAGGGGACGGGTGAGGGTCAGGCTTCGGGGAAGGGTTAGGGTTAGGGTTCGGGCTAGGGTTAGGGTTAGGGGACGGGGACGGTTTAGGGTCCAGGTGAGGGTACGGCAACGCTTTAGGGGGAGCGTGCGTGTGAGGGCGCGGGTTAGTGTTAGCGTACGGGTTAGGATTAGGGGACGGGTGAGGGTCAGGCTTCGGGGAAGGGTTGTGATTAGGGTTCGGGCTAAGGTTAGGGTTAGGGGACGGGGACGGTTTAGGGTCCAGGTGAGGGTACGGCAATGCTTTAGGGGGAGCGTGCGTGTGAGGGCGCGGGTTAGTGTTAGCGTACGGGTTAGGATTAGGGGACGGCTGAGGGTCAGGCTTCGGGGAAGGGTTAGGGTTAGGGTTCGGGCTAGGGTTAGGGGACGGGGACGGTTTAGGGTCCAGGTGAGGGTACGGCAACGCTTTAGGGGGAGCGTGCGTGTGAGGGGGCGGGTTAGTGTTAGCGTACGGGTTAGGATTAGGGGACGGGTGAGGGTCAGGCTTCGGGGAAGGGTTAGGGTTAGGGTTCGGGCTAGGGTTAGGGTTAGGGGACGGGGACGGTTTAGGGTCCAGGTGAGGGTACGGCAATGCTTTAGAGGGAGCGTGCGTGTGAGGGCGCGGGTTAGTGTTAGCGTACGGGTTAGGATTAGGGGACGGGTGAGGGTCAGGCTTCGGGGAAGGGTTAGGGTTAGGGTTCGGGCTAGGGTTAGAGTTAGGGGACGGGGACGGTTTAGGGTCCAGGTGAGGGTACGGCAACGCTTTAGGGGGAGCGTGCGTGTGAGGGCGCGGGTTAGTGTTAGCGTACGGGTTAGGATTAGGGGACGGGTGAGGGTCAGGTTTCGGGGAAGGGTTAGGGTTAGGGTTCGGGCTAGGGTTAGGGTTAGGGGACGGGGACGGTTTAGGGTCCAGGTGAGGGTATGGCAACGCTTTAGGGGGAGCGTGCGTGTGAGGGCGCGGGTTAGTGTTAGCGTACGGGTTAGGATTAGGGGACGGGTGAGGGTCATGCTTCGGGGAAGGGTTAGGGTTAGGATTCGGGCTAGGGTTAGGGTTAGGGGACGGGGACGGTTTAGGGTCCAGGTGAGGGTACGGCAATGCTTTAGGGCGAGCGTGCGTGTGAGGGCGTGGGTTAGTGTTAGCGTACGGGTTAGGATTAGGGGACGGGTGAGGGTCAGGCTTCGGGGAAGGGTTAGGGTTAGGGTTCGGGCTAGGGTTAGGGTTAGGGGACGGGGACGGTTTAGGGTCCAGGTGAGGGTACGGCAACGCTTTAGGGGGAGCGTGCGTGTGAGGGCGCGGGTTAGTGTTAGCGTACGGGTTAGGATTAGGGGACGGGTGAGGGTCAGGCTTCGGGGAAGGGTTGTGATTAGGGTTCGGGCTAAGGTTAGGGTTAGGGGACGGGGACGGTTTAGGGTCCAGGTGAGGGTACGGCAATGCTTTAGGGGGAGCGTGCGTGTGAGGGCGCGGGTTAGTGTTAGCGTACGGGTTAGGATTAGGGGACGGCTGAGGGTCAGGCTTCGGGGAAGGGTTAGGGTTAGGGTTCGGGCTAAGGTTAGGGTTAGGGGACGGGGACGGTTTAGGGTCCAGGTGAGGGTACGGCAACGCTTTAGGGGGAGCGTGCATGTGAGGGCGCGGGTTAGTGTTAGCGTACGGGTTAGGATTAGGGGACGGGTGAGGGTCAGGCTTCGGGGAAGGGTTAGGGTTAGGGTTCGGGCTAGGGTTAGGGTTAGGGAACGGGGACGGTTTAGGGTCCAGGTGAGGGTACGGCAACGGTTTAGGGGGAGCGTGCGTTTGAGGGCGCGGGTTAGTGTTAGCGTACGGGTTAGGATTAGGGGACGGGTGAGGGTCAGGCTTCGGGGAAGGGTTAGGGTTAGGGTTCGGGCTAGGGTTAGGGTTAGGGGACGGGGACGGTTTAGGGTCCAGGTGAGGGTACGGCAACGCTTTAGGGGGAGCGTGCGTGTGAGGGCGCGGGTTAGTGTTAGCGTACTGGTTAGGATTAGGGGACGGGTGAGGGTCAGGCTTCGGGGAAGGGTTAGGGTTATGGTTCGGGCTAGGGTTAGGGTTAGGGGACGGGGACGCTTTAGGGTCCAGGTGAGGGTGCGGCAACGCTTTAGGGGGAGCGTGCGTGTGAGGGCGCAGTTTAGTGTTAGCGTACGGGTTAGGATTAGGGGACGGGTGAGGGTCAGGCTTCGGGGAAGGGTTAGGGTTAGGTTTCGGTCTAGGGTTAGGGTTAGGGGACGGGGACGGTTTAGGGTCCAGGTGAGGGTACGGCAATGCTTTAGAGGGAGCGTGCGTGTGAGGGCGCGAGTTAGTGTTAGCGTACGGGTTAGGATTAGGGGACGGGTGAGGGTCAGGCTTCGGGGAAGGGTTAGGGTTAGGGTTCGGGCTAGGGTTAGAGTTAGGGGACGGGGACGGTTTAGGGTCCAGGTGAGGGTACGGCAACGCTTTAGGGGGAGCGTGCGTGTGAGGGCGCGGGTTAGTGTTAGCGTACGGGTTAGGATTAGGGGACGGGTGAGGGTCAGGCTTCGGGGAAGGGTTAGGGTTAGGGTTCGGGCTAGGGTTAGGGTTAGGGGACGGGGACGGTTTAGGGTCCAGGTGAGGGTATGGCAACGCTTTAGGGGGAGCGTGCGTGTGAGGGCGCGGGTTAGTGTTAGCGTACGGGTTAGGATTAGGGGACGGGTGAGGGTCAGGCTTCGGGGAAGGGTTAGGGTTAGGGTTCGGGCTAGGGTTAGGGTTAGGGGACGGGGACGGTTTAGGGTCCAGGTGAGGGTACGGCAACGCTTTAGAGGGAGCGTGTGTGTGAGGGCGCGGGTTAGTGTTAGCGTACGGGTTAGGATTAGGGGACGGGTGAGGGTCAGGCTTCGGGGAAGGGTTGTGATTAGGGTTCGGGCTAGGGTTAGGGTTAGGGGACGGGGACGGTTTAGGGTCCAGGTGAGGGTACGGCAATGCTTTAGGGGGAGCGTGCGTGTGAGGGCGCGGGTTAGTGTTAGCGTACGGGTTAGGATTAGGGGACGGGTGAGGGTCAGGCTTCGGGGAAGGGTTAGGGTTAGGGTTCGGGCTAAGGTTAGGGTTAGGGGACGGGGACGGTTTAGGGTCCAGGTGAGGGTACGGCAACGCTTTATGGGGAGCGTGCATGTGAGGGCGCGGGTTAGTGTTAGCGTACGGGTTAGGATTAGGGGACGGGTGAGGGTCAGGCTTCGGGGAAGGGTTAGGGTTAGGGTTCGGGCTAGGGTTAGGGTTAGGGAACGGGGACGGTTTAGGGTCCAGGTGAGGGTACGGCAACGGTTTAGGGGGAGCGTGCGTGTGAGGGCGCGGGTTAGTGTTAGCGTACGGGTTAGGATTAGGGGACGGGTGAGGGTCAGGCTTCGGGGAAGGGTTAGGGTTAGGGTTCGGGCTAGGGTTAGGGTTAGGGGACGGGGACGGTTTAGGGTCCAGGTGAGGGTACGGCAACGCTTTAGGGGGAGCGTGCGTGTGAGGGCGCGGGTTAGTGTTAGCGTACTGGTTAGGATTAGGGGACGGGTGAGGGTCAGGCTTCGGGGAAGGGTTAGGGTTATGGTTCGGGCTAGGGTTAGGGTTAGGGGACGGGGACGCTTTAGGGTCCAGGTGAGGGTGCGGCAACGCTTTAGGGGGAGCGTGCGTGTGAGGGCGCAGTTTAGTGTTAGCGTACGGGTTAGGATTAGGGGACGGGTGAGGGTCAGGCTTCGGGGAAGGGTTAGGGTTAGGTTTCGGTCTAGGGTTAGGGTTAGGGGACGGGGACGGTTTAGGGTCCAGGTGAGGGTACGGCAATGCTTTAGAGGGAGCGTGCGTGTGAGGGCGCGAGTTAGTGTTAGCGTACGGGTTAGGATTAGGGGACGGGTGAGGGTCAGGCTTCGGGGAAGGGTTAGGGTTAGGGTTCGGGCTAGGGTTAGAGTTAGGGGACGGGGACGGTTTAGGGTCCAGGTGAGGGTACGGCAACGCTTTAGGGGGAGCGTGCGTGTGAGGGCGCGGGTTAGTGTTAGCGTACGGGTTAGGATTAGGGGACGGGTGAGGGTCAGGCTTCGGGGAAGGGTTAGGGTTAGGGTTCGGGCTAGGGTTAGGGTTAGGGGACGGGGACGGTTTAGGGTCCAGGTGAGGGTATGGCAACGCTTTAGGGGGAGCGTGCGTGTGAGGGCGCGGGTTAGTGTTAGCGTACGGGTTAGGATTAGGGGACGGGTGAGGGTCAGGCTTCGGGGAAGGGTTAGGGTTAGGGTTCGGGCTAGGGTTAGGGTTAGGGGACGGGGACGGTTTAGGGTCCAGGTGAGGGTACGGCAACGCTTTAGAGGGAGCGTGTGTGTGAGGGCGCGGGTTAGTGTTAGCGTACGGGTTAGGATTAGGGGACGGGTGAGGGTCAGGCTTCGGGGAAGGGTTGTGATTAGGGTTCGGGCTAGGGTTAGGGTTAGGGGACGGGGACGGTTTAGGGTCCAGGTGAGGGTACGGCAATGCTTTAGGGGGAGCGTGCGTGTGAGGGCGCGGGTTAGTGTTAGCGTACGGGTTAGGATTAGGGGACGGGTGAGGGTCAGGCTTCGGGGAAGGGTTAGGGTTAGGGTTCGGGCTAAGGTTAGGGTTAGGGGACGGGGACGGTTTAGGGTCCAGGTGAGGGTACGGCAACGCTTTAGGGGGAGCGTGCATGTGAGGGCGCGGGTTAGTGTTAGCGTACGGGTTAGGATTAGGGGACGGGTGAGGGTCAGGCTTCGGGGAAGGGTTAGGGTTAGGGTTCGGGCTAGGGTTAGGGTTAGGGAACGGGGACGGTTTAGGGTCCAGGTGAGGGTACGGCAACGGTTTAGGGGGAGCGTGCGTTTGAGGGCGCGGGTTAGTGTTAGCGTACGGGTTAGGATTAGGGGACGGGTGAGGGTCAGGCTTCGGGGAAGGGTTAGGGTTAGGGTTCGGGCTAGGGTTAGGGTTAGGGGACGGGGACGGTTTAGGGTCCAGGTGAGGGTACGGCAACGCTTTAGGGGGAGCGTGCGTGTGAGGGCGCGGGTTAGTGTTAGCGTACGGGTTAGGATTAGGGGACGGGTGAGGGTCAGGCTTCGGGGAAGGGTTAGGGTTAGGGTTCGGGCTAAGGTTAGGGTTAGGGGACGGGGACGGTTTAGGGTCCAGGTGAGGGTACGGCAACGCTTTAGGGGGAGCGTGCGTGTGAGGGCGCGGGTTAGTGTTAGCGTACGGGTTAGGATTAGGGGACGGCTGAGGGTCAGGCTTCGGGGAAGGGTTAGGGTTAGGGTTCGGGCTAGGGTTAGGGTTAGGGGACGGGGACGGTTTAGGGTCCAGGTGAGGGTACGGCAACGCTTTAGGGGGAGCGTGCGTGTGAGGGCGCGGGTTAGTGTTAGCGTACGGGTTAGGATTAGGGGACGGGTGAGGGTCAGGCTTCGGGGAAGGGTTAGGGTTAGGGTTCGGGCTAGGGTTAGGGTTAGGGGACGGGGATGGTTTAGGGTCCAGGTGAGGGTACGGCAACGCTTTAGGGGGAGCGTATGTGTGAGGGCGTGGGTTAGTGTTAGCGTACGGGTTAGGATTAGGGGACGGGTGAGGGTCAGGCTTCGGGGAAGGGTTAGGGTTAGGGTTCGGGCTAGGGTTAGGGGACGGGGACGGTTTAGGGTCCAGGTGAGGGTACGGCAACGCTTTAGGGGGAGCGTGCGTGTGAGGGGGCGGGTTAGTGTTATCGTACGCGTTAGGATTAGGGGACGGGTGAGGGTCAGGCTTCGGGGAAGGGTTAGGGTTAGGGTTCGGGCTAGGGTTAGAGTTAGGGGACGGGGACGGTTTAGGGTCCAGGTGAGGGTACGGCAACGATTTAGAGGGAGCGTGTGTGTGAGGGCGCGGGTTAGTGTTAGCGTACGGGTTAGGATTAGGGGACGGGTGAGGGTCAGGCTTCGGGGAAGGGTTGTGATTAGGGTTCGGGCTAGGGTTAGGGTTAGGGGACGGGGACGGTTTAGGGTCCAGGTGAGGGTACGGCAACGCTTTAGAGGGAGCGTGTGTGTGAGGGCGCGGGTTAGTGTTAGCGTACGGGTTAGGATTAGGGGACGGGTGAGGGTCAGGCTTCGGGGAAGGGTTGTGATTAGGGTTCGGGCTAAGGTTAGGGTTAGGGGCCGGGGACGGTTTAGGGTCCAGGTGAGGGTACGGCAATGCTATAGGGGGAGCGTGCGTGTGAGGGCGCGGGTTAGTGTTAGCGTACGGGTTAGGATTAGGGGACGGGTGAGGGTCAGGCTTCGAGGAAGGGTTAGGGTTAGGGTTCGGGCTAAGGTTAGGGTTAGGGGACGGGGACGGTTTAGGGTCCAGGTGAGGGTACGGCAACGCTTTAGGGGGAGCGTGCATGTGAGGGCGCGGGTTAGTGTTAGCGTACGGGTTAGGATTAGGGGACGGGTGAGGGTCAGGCTTCGGGGAAGGGTTAGGGTTAGGGTTCTGGCTAGGGTTAGGGTTAGGGAACGGGGACGGTTTAGGGTCCAGGTGAGGGTACGGCAATGCTTTAGGGGGAGCGTGCGTGTGAGGGCGCGGGTTAGTGTTAGCGTACGGGTTAGGATTAGGGGACGGGTGAGGGTCAGGCTTCGGGGAAGGGTTAGGGTTAGGGTTCGGGCTAGGGTTAGGGTTAGGGGACGGGGACGGTTTAGGGTCCAGGTGAGGGTACGGCAACGCTTTAGGGGGAGCGTGCGTGTGAGGGCGCGGGTTAGTGTTAGCGTACTGGTTAGGATTAGGGGACGGGTGAGGGTCAGGCTTCGGGGAAGGGTTAGGGTTAGGGTTCGGGCTAGGGTTAGGGTTAGGGGACGGGGACGGTTTAGGGTCCAGGTGAGGGTGCGGCAACGCTTTAGGGGGAGCATGGGTGTGAGGGCGCGGGTTAGTGTTAGCGTACGGGTTAGGATTAGGGGACGGGTGAGGGTCAGGCTTCGGGGAAGGGTTAGGGTTAGGGTTCGGTCTAGGGTTAGGGTTAGGGGACGGGGACGGTTTAGGGTCCAGGTGAGGGTACGGCAATGCTTTAGAGGGAGCGTGCGTGTGAGGGCGCGGGTTAGTGTTAGCGTACGGGTTAGGATTAGGGGACGGGTGAGGGTCAGGCTTCGGGGAAGTGTTAGGGTTAGGGTTCGGGCTAGGGTTAGAGTTAGGGGACGGGGACGGTTTAGGGTCCAGGTGAGGGTACGGCAACGCTTTAGGGGGAGCGTGCGTGTGAGGGCGCGGGTTAGTGTTAGCGTACGGGTTAGGATTAGGGGACGGGTGAGGGTCAGGCTTCGGGGAAGGGTTAGGGTTAGGGTTCGGGCTAGGGTTAGGGTTAGGGGACGGGGACGGTTTAGGGTCCAGGTGAGGGTACGGCAACGCTTTAGAGGGAGCGTGTGTGTGAGGGCGCGGGTTAGTGTTAGCGTACGGGTTAGGATTAGGGGACGGGTGAGGGTCAGGCTTCGGGGAAGGGTTGTGATTAGGGTTCGGGCTAGGGTTAGGGTTAGGGGACGGGGACGGTTTAGGGTCCAGGTGAGGGTACGGCAATGCTTTAGGGGGAGCGTGCGTGTGAGGGCGCGGGTTAGTGTTAGCGTACGGGTTAGGATTAGGGGACGGGTGAGGGTCAGGCTTCGGGGAAGGGTTAGGGTTAGGGTTCGGGCTAAGGTTAGGGTTAGGGGACGGGGACGGTTTAGGGTTCAGGTGAGGGTACGGCAACGCTTTAGGGGGAGCGTGCATGTGAGGGCGCGGGTTAGTGTTAGCGTACGGGTTAGGATTAGGGGACGGGTGAGGGTCAGGCTTCGGGGAAGGGTTAGGGTTAGGGTTCGGGCTAGGGTTAGGGTTAGGGAACGGGGACGGTTTAGGGTCCAGGTGAGGGTACGGCAACGGTTTAGGGGGAGCGTGCGTGTGAGGGTGCGGGTTAGTGTTAGCGTACGGGTTAGGATTAGGGGACGGGTGAGGGTCAGGCTTCGGGGAAGGGTTAGGGTTAGGGTTCGGGCTAGGGTTAGGGTTAGGGGACGGGGACGGTTTAGGGTCCAGGTGAGGGTACGGCAACGCTTTAGGGGGAGCGTGCGTGTGAGGGCGCTGGTTAGTGTTAGCGTACTGGTTAGGATTAGGGGACGGGTGAGGGTCAGGCTTCGGGGAAGGGTTAGGGTTATGGTTCGGGCTAGGGTTAGGGTTAGGGGACGGGGACGCTTTAGGGTCCAGGTGAGGGTGCGGCAACGCTTTAGGGGGAGCGTGCGTGTGAGGGCGCAGTTTAGTGTTAGCGTACGGGTTAGGATTAGGGGACGGGTGAGGGTCAGGCTTCGGGGAAGGGTTAGGGTTAGGTTTCGGTCTAGGGTTAGGGTTAGGGGACGGGGACGGTTTAGGGTCCAGGTGAGGGTACGGCAATGCTTTAGAGGGAGCGTGCGTGTGAGGGCGCGAGTTAGTGTTAGCGTACGGGTTAGGATTAGGGGACGGGTGAGGGTCAGGCTTCGGGGAAGGGTTAGGGTTAGGGTTCGGGCTAGGGTTAGAGTTAGGGGACGGGGACGGTTTAGGGTCCAGGTGAGGGTACGGCAACGCTTTAGGGGGAGCGTGCGTGTGAGGGCGCGGGTTAGTGTTAGCGTACGGGTTAGGATTAGGGGACGGGTGAGGGTCAGGCTTCGGGGAAGGGTTAGGGTTAGGGTTCGGGCTAGGGTTAGGGTTAGGGGACGGGGACGGTTTAGGGTCCAGGTGAGGGTATGGCAACGCTTTAGGGGGAGCGTGCGTGTGAGGGCGCGGGTTAGTGTTAGCGTACGGGTTAGGATTAGGGGACGGGTGAGGGTCAGGCTTCGGGGAAGGGTTAGGGTTAGGGTTCGGGCTAGGGTTAGGGTTAGGGGACGGGGACGGTTTAGGGTCCAGGTGAGGGTACGGCAACGCTTTAGAGGGAGCGTGTGTGTGAGGGCGCGGGTTAGTGTTAGCGTACGGGTTAGGATTAGGGGACGGGTGAGGGTCAGGCTTCGGGGAAGGGTTGTGATTAGGGTTCGGGCTAGGGTTAGGGTTAGGGGACGGGGACGGTTTAGGGTCCAGGTGAGGGTACGGCAATGCTTTAGGGGGAGCGTGCGTGTGAGGACGCGGGTTAGTGTTAGCGTACGGGTTAGGATTAGGGGACGGGTGAGGGTCAGGCTTCGGGGAAGGGTTAGGGTTAGGGTTCGGGCTAAGGTTAGGGTTAGGGGACAGGGACGGTTTAGGGTCCAGGTGAGGGTACGGCAACGCTTTAGGGGGAGCGTGCATGTGAGGGCGCGGGTTAGTGTTAGCTTTCGGGTTAGGATTAGGGGACGGGTGAGGGTCAGGCTTCGGGGAAGGGTTAGGGTTAGGGTTCGGGCTAGGGTTAGGGTTAGGGAAGGGGGACGGTTTAGGGTCCAGGTGAGGGTACGGCAACGGTTTAGGGGGAGCGTGCGTTTGAGGGCGCGGGTTAGTGTTAGCGTACGGGTTAGGATTAGGGGACGGGTGAGGGTCATGCTTCGGGGAAGGGTTAGGGTTAGGGTTCGGGCTAGGGTTAGGGTTAGGGGACGGGGAAGGTTTAGGGTCCAGGTGAGGGTACGGCAACGCTTTAGGGGGAGCGTGCGTGTGAGGGCGCGGGTTAGTGTTAGCGTACGGGTTAGGATTAGGGGACGGGTGAGGGTCAGGCTTCGGGGAAGGGTTAGGGTTATGGTTCGGGCTAGGGTTAGGGTTAGGGGACGGGGATGGTTTAGGGTCCAGGTGAGGGTACGGCAACGCTTTAGGGGGAGCGTGCGTGTGAGGGCGTGGGTTAGTGTTAGCGTACGGGTTAGGATTAGGGGACGGGTGAGGGTCAGGCTTCGGGGAAGGGTTAGGGTTAGGGTTCGGGCTAGGGTTAGGGGACGGGGACGGTTTAGGGTCCAGGTGAGGGTACGGCAACGCTTTAGGGGGAGCGTGCGTGTGAGGGGGCGGGTTAGTGTTAGCGTACGGGTTAGGATTAGGGGACGGGTGAGGGTCAGGCTTCGGGGAAGGGTTAGGGTTAGGGTTCGGGCTAGGGTTAGGGTTAGGGGACGGGGACGGTTTAGGGTCCAGGTGAGGGTACGGCAATGCTTTAGAGGGAGCGTGCGTGTGAGGGCGCGGGTTAGTGTTAGCGTACGGGTTAGGATTAGGGGACGGGTGAGGGTCAGGCTTCGGGGAAGGGTTAGGGTTAGGGTTCGGGCTAGGGTTAGAGTTAGGGGACGGGGACGGTTTAGGGTCCAGGTGAGGGTACGGCAACGCTTTAGGGGGAGCGTGCGTGTGAGGGCGCGGGTTAGTGTTAGCGTACGGGTTAGGATTAGGGGACGGGTGAGGGTCAGGTTTCGGGGAAGGGTTAGGGTTAGGGTTCGGGCTAGGGTTAGGGTTAGGGGACGGGGACGGTTTAGGGTCCAGGTGAGGGTATGGCAACGCTTTAGGGGGAGCGTGCGTGTGAGGGCGCGGGTTAGTGTTAGCGTACGGGTTAGGATTAGGGGACGGGTGAGGGTCATGCTTCGGGGAAGGGTTAGGGTTAGGATTCGGGCTAGGGTTAGGGTTAGGGGACGGGGACGGTTTAGGGTCCAGGTGAGGGTACGGCAATGCTTTAGGGCGAGCGTGCGTGTGAGGGCGTGGGTTAGTGTTAGCGTACGGGTTAGGATTAGGGGACGGGTGAGGGTCAGGCTTCGGGGAAGGGTTAGGGTTAGGGTTCGGGCTAGGGTTAGGGTTAGGGGACGGGGACGGTTTAGGGTCCAGGTGAGGGTACGGCAACGCTTTAGGGGGAGCGTGCGTGTGAGGGCGCGGGTTAGTGTTAGCGTACGGGTTAGGATTAGGGGACGGGTGAGGGTCAGGCTTCGGGGAAGGGTTGTGATTAGGGTTCGGGCTAAGGTTAGGGTTAGGGGACGGGGACGGTTTAGGGTCCAGGTGAGGGTACGGCAATGCTTTAGGGGGAGCGTGCGTGTGAGGGCGCGGGTTAGTGTTAGCGTACGGGTTAGGATTAGGGGACGGCTGAGGGTCAGGCTTCGGGGAAGGGTTAGGGTTAGGGTTCGGGCTAGGGTTAGGGGACGGGGACGGTTTAGGGTCCAGGTGAGGGTACGGCAACGCTTTAGGGGGAGCGTGCGTGTGAGGGGGCGGGTTAGTGTTAGCGTACGGGTTAGGATTAGGGGACGGGTGAGGGTCAGGCTTCGGGGAAGGGTTAGGGTTAGGGTTCGGGCTAGGGTTAGGGTTAGGGGACGGGGACGGTTTAGGGTCCAGGTGAGGGTACGGCAATGCTTTAGAGGGAGCGTGCGTGTGAGGGCGCGGGTTAGTGTTAGCGTACGGGTTAGGATTAGGGGACGGGTGAGGGTCAGGCTTCGGGGAAGGGTTAGGGTTAGGGTTCGGGCTAGGGTTAGAGTTAGGGGACGGGGACGGTTTAGGGTCCAGGTGAGGGTACGGCAACGCTTTAGGGGGAGCGTGCGTGTGAGGGCGCGGGTTAGTGTTAGCGTACGGGTTAGGATTAGGGGACGGGTGAGGGTCAGGTTTCGGGGAAGGGTTAGGGTTAGGGTTCGGGCTAGGGTTAGGGTTAGGGGACGGGGACGGTTTAGGGTCCAGGTGAGGGTATGGCAACGCTTTAGGGGGAGCGTGCGTGTGAGGGCGCGGGTTAGTGTTAGCGTACGGGTTAGGATTAGGGGACGGGTGAGGGTCATGCTTCGGGGAAGGGTTAGGGTTAGGATTCGGGCTAGGGTTAGGGTTAGGGGACGGGGACGGTTTAGGGTCCAGGTGAGGGTACGGCAATGCTTTAGGGCGAGCGTGCGTGTGAGGGCGTGGGTTAGTGTTAGCGTACGGGTTAGGATTAGGGGACGGGTGAGGGTCAGGCTTCGGGGAAGGGTTAGGGTTAGGGTTCGGGCTAGGGTTAGGGTTAGGGGACGGGGACGGTTTAGGGTCCAGGTGAGGGTACGGCAACGCTTTAGGGGGAGCGTGCGTGTGAGGGCGCGGGTTAGTGTTAGCGTACGGGTTAGGATTAGGGGACGGGTGAGGGTCAGGCTTCGGGGAAGGGTTGTGATTAGGGTTCGGGCTAAGGTTAGGGTTAGGGGACGGGGACGGTTTAGGGTCCAGGTGAGGGTACGGCAATGCTTTAGGGGGAGCGTGCGTGTGAGGGCGCGGGTTAGTGTTAGCGTACGGGTTAGGATTAGGGGACGGCTGAGGGTCAGGCTTCGGGGAAGGGTTAGGGTTAGGGTTCGGGCTAAGGTTAGGGTTAGGGGACGGGGACGGTTTAGGGTCCAGGTGAGGGTACGGCAACGCTTTAGGGGGAGCGTGCATGTGAGGGCGCGGGTTAGTGTTAGCGTACGGGTTAGGATTAGGGGACGGGTGAGGGTCAGGCTTCGGGGAAGGGTTAGGGTTAGGGTTCGGGCTAGGGTTAGGGTTAGGGAACGGGGACGGTTTAGGGTCCAGGTGAGGGTACGGCAACGGTTTAGGGGGAGCGTGCGTTTGAGGGCGCGGGTTAGTGTTAGCGTACGGGTTAGGATTAGGGGACGGGTGAGGGTCAGGCTTCGGGGAAGGGTTAGGGTTAGGGTTCGGGCTAGGGTTAGGGTTAGGGGACGGGGAAGGTTTAGGGTCCAGGTGAGGGTACGGCAACGCTTTAGGGGGAGCGTGCGTGTGAGGGCGCGGGTTAGTGTTAGCGTACGGGTTAGGATTAGGGGACGGGTGAGGGTCAGGCTTCGGGGAAGGGTTAGGGTTATGGTTCGGGCTAGGGTTAGGGTTAGGGGACGGGGATTGTTTAGGGTCCAGGTGAGGGTACGGCAACGCTTTAGGGGGAGAGTGCGTGTGAGGGCGTGGGTTAGTGTTAGCGTACGGGTTAGGATTAGGGGACGGGTGAGGGTCAGGCTTCGGGGAAGGGTTAGGGTTAGGGTTCGGGCTAGGGTTAGGGGACGGGGACGGTTTAGGGTCCAGGTGAGGGTACGGCAACGCTTTAGGGGGAGCGTGCGTGTGAGGGGGCGGGTTAGTGTTAGCGTACGGGTTAGGATTAGGGGACGGGTGAGGGTCAGGCTTCGGGGAAGGGTTAGGGTTAGGGTTCGGGCTAGGGTTAGGGTTAGGGGACGGGGACGGTTTAGGGTCCAGGTGAGGGTACGGCAATGCTTTAGAGGGAGCGTGCGTGTGAGGGCGCGGGTTAGTGTTAGCGTACGGGTTAGGATTAGGGGACGGGTGAGGGTCAGGCTTCGGGGAAGGGTTAGGGTTAGGGTTCGGGCTAGGGTTAGAGTTAGGGGACGGGGACGGTTTAGGGTCCAGGTGAGGGTACGGCAACGCTTTAGGGGGAGCGTGCGTGTGAGGGCGCGGGTTAGTGTTAGCGTACGGGTTAGGATTAGGGGACGGGTGAGGGTCAGGTTTCGGGGAAGGGTTAGGGTTAGGGTTCGGGCTAGGGTTAGGGTTAGGGGACGGGGACGGTTTAGGGTCCAGGTGAGGGTATGGCAACGCTTTAGAGGGAGCGTGCGTGTGAGGGCGCGGGTTAGTGTTAGCGTACGGGTTAGGATTAGGGGACGGGTGAGGGTCATGCTTCGGGGAAGGGTTAGGGTTAGGATTCGGGCTAGGGTTAGGGTTAGGGGACGGGGACGGTTTAGGGTCCAGGTGAGGGTACGGCAATGCTTTAGGGCGAGCGTGCGTGTGAGGGCGTGGGTTAGTGTTAGAGTACGGGTTAGGATTAGGGGACGGGTGAGGGTCAGGCTTCGGGGAAGGGTTAGGGTTAGGGTTCGGGCTAGGGTTAGGGTTAGGGGACGGGGACGGTTTAGGGTCCAGGTGAGGGTACGGCAACGCTTTAGGGGGAGCGTGCGTGTGAGGGCGCGGGTTAGTGTGAGCGTACGGGTTAGGATTAGGGGACGGGTGAGGGTCAGGCTTCGGGGAAGGGTTAGGGTTAGGGTTCGGGCTAAGGTTAGGGTTAGGGGACGGGGACGGTTTAGGGTCCAGGTGAGGGTACGGCAACGCTTTAGGGGGAGCGTGCGTGTGAGGGCGCGGGTTAGTGTTAGCGTACGGGTTAGGATTAGGGGACGGCTGAGGGTCAGGCTTCGGGGAAGGGTTAGGGTTAGGGTTCGGGCTAGGGTTAGGGTTAGGGGACGGGGACGGTTTAGGGTCCAGGTGAGGGTACGGCAACGCTTTAGGGGGAGCGTGCGTGTGAGGGCGCGGGTTAGTGTTAGCGTACGGGTTAGGATTAGGGGACGGGTGAGGGTCAGGCTTCGGGGAAGGGTTAGGGTTAGGGTTCGGGCTAGGGTTAGGGTTAGGGGACGGGGATGGTTTAGGGTCCAGGTGAGGGTACGGCAACGCTTTAGGGGGAGCGTGTGTGTGAGGGCGTGGGTTAGTGTTAGCGTACGGGTTAGGATTAGGGGACGGGTGAGGGTCAGGCTTCGGGGAAGGGTTAGGGTTAGGGTTCGGGCTAGGGTTAGGGGACGGGGACGGTTTAGGGTCCAGGTGAGGGTACGGCAACGCTTTAGGGGGAGCGTGCGTGTGAGGGGGCGGGTTAGTGTTATCGTACGCGTTAGGATTAGGGGACGGGTGAGGGTCAGGCTTCGGGGAAGGGTTAGGGTTAGGGTTCGGGCTAGGGTTAGGGTTAGGGGACGGGGAAGGTTTAGGGTCCAGGTGAGGGTACGGCAACGCTTTAGGGGGAGCGTGCGTGTGAGGGCGCGGGTTAGTGTTAGCGTACGGGTTAGGATTAGGGGACGGGTGAGGGTCAGGCTTCGGGGAAGGGTTAGGGTTAGGGTTCGGGCTAGGGTTAGGGTTAGGGGACGGGGACGGTTTAGGGTCTAGGTGAGATTACGGCAACACTTTAGGTGGACCGTGCGTGTGAGGGCGCGGGTTAGTGTTAGCGTACGGGTTAGGATTAGGGGACGGGTGAGGGTCAGGCTTCGGGGAAGGGTTAGGGTTAGGGTTCGGGCTAGGGTTAGGGGACGGGGACGGTTTAGGGTCCAGGTGAGGGTACGGCAACGCTTTAGGGGGAGCGTGCGTGTGAGGGGGCGGGTTAGTGTTAGCGTACGGGTTAGGATTAGGGGACGGGTGAGGGTCAGGCTTCGGGGAAGGGTTAGGGTTAGGGTTCGGGCTAGGGTTAGTGTTAGGGGACGGGGACGGTTTAGGGTCCAGGTGAGGGTGCGGCAACCCTTTAGGGGGAGCATGGGTGTGAGGGCGTGGGTTAGTGTTAGCGTACGGGTTAGGATTAGGGGACGGGTGAGGGTCAGGCTTCGGGAAAGAGTTAGGGTTAGGGTTCGGTCTAGGGTTAGGGTTAGGGGACGGGGACGGTTTAGGGTCCAGGTGAGGGTACGGCAATGCTTTAGAGGGAGGGTGCGTGTGAGGGCGCGGGTTAGTGTTAGCGTACGGGTTAGGATTAGGGGACGGGTGAGGGTCAGGCTTCGGGGAAGGGTTAGGGTTAGGGTTCGGGCTAGGGTTAGAGTTAGGGGACGGGGACGGTTTAGGGTCCAGGTGAGGGTACGGCAACGCTTTAGGGGGAGCGTGCGTGTGAGGGCGCGGGTTAGTGTTAGCGTACGGGTTAGGATTAGGGGACGGGTGAGGGTCAGGTTTCGGGGAAGGGTTAGGGTTAGGGTTCGGGCTAGGGTTAGGGTTAGGGGACGGGGACGGTTTAGGGTCCAGGTGAGGGTATGGCAACGCTTTAGGGGGAGCGTGCGTGTGAGGGCGCGGGTTAGTGTTAGCGTACGGGTTAGGATTAGGGGACGGTTGAGGGTCATGCTTCGGGGAAGGGTTAGGGTTAGGATTCGGGCTAGGGTTAGGGTTAGGGGACGGGGACGGTTTAGGGTCCAGGTGAAGGTACGGCAATGCTTTAGGGCGAGCGTGCGTGTGAGGGCGTGGGTTAGTGTTAGCGTACGGGTTAGGATTAGGGGATGGGTGAGGGTCAGGCTTCGGGGAAGGGTTAGGGTTAGGGTTCGGGCTAGGGTTAGGGTTAGGGGACGGGGACGGTTTAGGGTCCAGGTGAGGGTACGGCAACGCTTTAGGGGGAGCGTGCGTGTGAGGGCGCGGGTTAGTGTTAGCGTACGGGTTAGGATTAGGGGACGGGTGAGGGTCAGGCTTCGGGGAAGGGTTAGGGTTAGGGTTCGGGCTAGGGTTAGGGTTAGGGGACGGGGACGGTTTAGGGTCCAGGTGAGGGTACGGCAACGCTTTAGGGGGAGCGTGCGTGTGAGGGCGCGGGTTAGTGTTAGCGTACGGGTTAGGATTAGGGGACGGCTGAGGGTCAGGCTTCGGGGAAGGGTTAGGGTTAGGGTTCGGGCTAGGGTTAGGGTTAGGGGACGGGGACGGTTTAGGGTCTAGGTGAGATTACGGCAACACTTTAGGTGGACCGTGCGTGTGAGGGCGCGGGTTAGTGTTAGCGTACGGGTTAGGATTAGGGGACGGGTGAGGGTCAGGCTTCGGGGAAGGGTTAGGGTTAGGGTTCGGGCTAGGGTTAGGGGACGGGGACGGTTTAGGGTCCAGGTGAGGGTACGGCAACGCTTTAGGGGGAGCGTGCGTGTGAGGGGGCGGGTTAGTGTTAGCGTACGGGTTAGGATTAGGGGACGGGTGAGGGTCAGGCTTCGGGGAAGGCTTAGGGTTAGGGTTCGGGCTAGGGTTAGTGTTAGGGGACGGGGACGGTTTAGGGTCCAGGTGAGGGTGCGGCAACCCTTTAGGGGGAGCATGGGTGTGAGGGCGTGGGTTAGTGTTAGCGTACGGGTTAGGATTAGGGGACGGGTGAGGGTCAGGCTTCGGGAAAGAGTTAGGGTTAGGGTTCGGTCTAGGGTTAGGGTTAGGGGACGGGGACGGTTTAGGGTCCAGGTGAGGGTACGGCAATGCTTTAGAGGGAGGGTGCGTGTGAGGGCGCGGGTTAGTGTTAGCGTACGGGTTAGGATTAGGGGACGGGTGAGGGTCAGGCTTCGGGGAAGGGTTAGGGTTAGGGTTCGGGCTAGGGTTAGAGTTAGGGGACGGGGACGGTTTAGGGTCCAGGTGAGGGTACGGCAACGCTTTAGGGGGAGCGTGCGTGTGAGGCCGCGGGTTAGTGTTAGCGTACGGGTTAGGATTAGGGGACGGGTGAGGGTCAGGTTTCGGGGAAGGGTTAGGGTTAGGGTTCGGGCTAGGGTTAGGGTTAGGGGACGGGGACGGTTTAGGGTCCAGGTGAGGGTATGGCAACGCTTTAGGGGGAGCGTGCGTGTGAGGGCGCGGGTTAGTGTTAGCGTACGGGTTAGGATTAGGGGACGGTTGAGGGTCATGCTTCGGGGAAGGGTTAGGGTTAGGATTCGGGCTAGGGTTAGGGTTAGGGGACGGGGACGGTTTAGGGTCCAGGTGAAGGTACGGCAATGCTTTAGGGCGAGCGTGCGTGTGAGGGCGTGGGTTAGTGTTAGCGTACGGGTTAGGATTAGGGGATGGGTGAGGGTCAGGCTTCGGGGAAGGGTTAGGGTTAGGGTTCGGGCTAGGGTTAGGGTTAGGGGACGGGGACGGTTTAGGGTCCAGGTGAGGGTACGGCAACGCTTTAGGGGGAGCGTGCGTGTGAGGGCGCGGGTTAGTGTTAGCGTACGGGTTAGGATTAGGGGACGGGTGAGGGTCAGGCTTCGGGGAAGGGTTAGGGTTAGGGTTCGGGCTAGGGTTAGGGTTAGGGGACGGGGACGGTTTAGGGTCCAGGTGAGGGTACGGCAACGCTTTAGGGGGAGCGTGCGTGTGAGGGCGCGGGTTAGTGTTAGCGTACGGGTTAGGATTAGGGGACGGCTGAGGGTCAGGCTTCGGGGAAGGGTTAGGGTTAGGGTTCGGGCTAGGGTTAGGGTTAGGGGACGGGGACGGTTTAGGGTCCAGGTGAGGGTACGGCAACGCTTTAGGGGGAGCGTGCGTGTGAGGGCGCGGGTTAGTGTTAGCGTAAGGGTTAGGATTAGGGGACGGGTGAGGGTCAGGCTTCGGGGAAGGGTTAGGGTTAGGGTTCGGGCTAGGGTTAGGGTTAGGGGACGGGGATGGTTTAGGGTCCAGGTGAGGGTACGGCAACGCTTTAGCGGGAGCGTGTGTGTGAGGGCGTGGGTTAGTGTTAGCGTACGGGTTAGGATTAGGGGACGGGTGAGGGTCAGGCTTCGGGGAAGGGTTAGGGTTAGGGTTCGGGCTAGGGTTAGGGGACGGGGACGGTTTAGGGTCCAGGTGAGGGTACGGCAACGCTTTAGGGGGAGCCTGCGTGTGAGGGGGCGGGTTAGTGTTAGCGTACGCGTTAGGATTAGGGGACGGGTGAGGGTCAGGCTTCGGGGAAGGGTTAGGGTTAGGGTTCGGGCTAGGGTTAGGGTTAGGGGACGGGGATGGTTTAGGGTCCAGGTGAGGGTACGGCAACGCTTTAGGGGGAGCGTGCGTGTGAGGTTGCGGGTTAGTGTTAGCGTACGGGTTAGGATTAGGGGACGGGTGAGGGTCAGGCTTCGGGGAAGGGTTAGGGTTAGGGTTCGGGCTAGGGTTAGGGTTAGGGGACGGGGACGGTTTAGGGTCTAGGTGAGATTACGGCAACGCTTTAGGTGGACCGTGCGTGTGAGGGCGCGGGTTAGTGTTAGCGTACGGGTTAGGTTTAGGGGACGGGTGAGGGTCAGGCTTCGGGGAAGGGTTAGGGTTAGGGTTCGGGCTAGGGTTAGGGTTAGGGGACGGGGACGGTTTAGGGTCCAGGTGAGGGGACGGCAATGCTTTAGGGTGAGCGTGCGTGTGAGGGCGCGGGTTAGTGTTAGCGTACGGGTTAGGATTAGGGGACGGGTGAGGGTCAGGCTTAGGGGAAGGGTTAGGGTTAGGGTTCGGGCTAGGGTTAGGGTTAGGGGACGGGGACGGTTTAGGGTCCAGGTGAGGGTACGGCAACGCTTTAGGGGGAGCGTGCGTGTGAGGGCGTGGGTTAGTGTTAGCGTACGGGTTAGGATTAGGGGACGGGTGAGCGTCAGGCTTCGGAGAAGGGTTAGGGTTAGGGTTCGGGCTAGGGTTAGGGTTAGGGGACGGGGACGGTTTAGGGTTCAGGTGAGGGTACGGCAACGCTTTAGGGGGAGCGTGCGTGTGAGGGCGCGGGTTAGTGTTAGCGTACGGGTTAGGATTAGGGGACGGGTGAGGGTCAGGCTTCGGGGAAGGTTTAGGGTTAGGGTTCGGGCTAGGGTTAGGGTTAGGGGACGGGGACGGTTTAGGGTCCAGGTGAGGGTACGGCAACGCTTTAGGGGGAGCTTGCGTGTGAGGGCGCGCGTTAGTGTTAGTGTACGGGTTAGGATTAGGGGACGGGTGAGGGTCAGGCTTAGGGGAAGGGTTAGGGTTAGGGTTCGGGCTAGGGTTAGGGTTAGGGGACGGGGACGGTTTAGGGTCCAGGTGACGGTACGGCAACGCTTTAGGGGGAGCGTGCGTGTGAGGGCGTGGGTTAGTGTTAGCGTACGGGTTAGGATTAAGGGACGGGTGAGCGTCAGGCTTCGGGGAAGGGTTAGGGTTAGGGTTCGGGCTAGGGTTAGGGTTAGGGGACGGGGACGGTTTAGGGTTCAGGTGAGGGTACGGCAACGCTTTAGGGGGAGCGTGCGTGTGAGGGCGCGGGTTAGTGTTAGCGTACGGGTTAGGATTAGGGGACGGGTGAGGGTCAGGCTTCGGGGAAGGGTTAGGGTTAGGGTTCGGGCTAGGGTTAGGGTTAGGGGACGGGGACGGTTTAGGGTCCAGGTGAGGGTACGGCAACGCTTTAGGGGGAGCTTGCGTGTGAGGGCGCGCGTTAGTGTTAGCGTACGGGTTAGGATTAGGAGACGGGTCAGGGTCAGGCTTCGGGGAAGGGTTAGGGTTAGGTTTCGGGCTAGGGTTAGGGTTAGGGGACGGGGACGGTTTAGGGTCCAGGTGAGGGTACGGCAACGCTTTAGGGGGAGCGTGCGTGTGAGGGCGCGGGTTAGTGTTAGCGTACGGGTTAGGATTAGGGGACGGGTGAGGGTCAGGCTTCGGGGAAGGGTTAGGGTTAGGGTTCGGGCTAGGGTTAGGGTTAGGGGACGGGGACGGTTTAGGGTCCAGGTGAGGGTACGGCAACGCTTTAGGGGGAGCGTGCGTGTGAGGGCGCAGTTTAGTGTTAGCGTACGGGTTAGGATTAGGGGACGGGTGAGGGTCAGGTTTCGGGGAAGGGTTAGGGTTAGGGTTCGGGCTAGGGTTAGGGTGAGGGGACGGGGACGGTTTAGGGTCCAGGTGAGTGTATGGCAACGCTGTAGGGTGAGCGTGCGTGTGAGGGCGCGGGTTAGTGTTAGCGTACGGGTTAGGATTAGGGGACGGGTGAGGGTCAGGCTTCGGGGAAGGGTTAGGGTTAGGGTTCGGGCTAGGGTTAGGGTTAGGGGACGGGGACGGTTTAGGGTCCAGGTGAGGGTACGGCAACGCTTTAGTGGGAGCTTGCGTGTGAGGGCGCGCGTTAGTGTTAGCGTACGGGTTAGGATTAGGGGACGGGTGAGGGTCAGGCTTCGGGGAAGGGTTAGGGTTAGGGTTCGGGCTAGGGTTAGGGTTAGGGGACGGGGACGGTTTAGGGTCCAGGTGAGGGTACGGCAACACTTTAGGGGGAGCGTGCGTGTGAGGGCGCGGGTTAGTGTTAGCGTACGGGTTAGGATTAGGGGACGGGTGAGGGTGAGGCTTCGGGGAAGGGTTAGGGTTAGGGTTCGGGCTAGGGTTAGGGTTAGGGGACGGGGACGGTTTAGGGTCCAGGTGAGGGTACGGCAACGCTTTAGGGGGAGCGTGCGTGTGAGGGCGCGGGTTAGTGTTAGCGTACGGGTTAGGATTAGGGGACGGGTGAGGGTCAGGCTTCGGGGAAGGGTTAGGGTTAGGGTTCGGGCTAGGGTTAGGGTTAGGGGATGGGGACGGTTTAGGGTCCAGGTGAGGGTATGTCAACGCTTTAGGGGGAGCGTGGGTGTGAGGGCGCGGGTTAGTGTTAGCGTACGGGTTAGGATTAGGGGACGGGTGAGGGTCAGGCTTCGGGGAAGGGTTAGGGTTAGGGTTCGGGCTAGGGTTAGGGTTAGGGGACGGGGACGGTTTAGGGTCCAGGTGAGGGTACGGCAACGCTTTAGGGGGAGCGTGCGTGTGAGGGCGCGGGTTAGTGTTAGCGTACGGGTTAGGATTAGGGGACGGGTGAGGGTCAGGCTTCGGGGAAGGGTTAGGGTTAGGGTTCGGGCTAGGGTTAGGGTTAGGGGACGGGGACGGTTTAGGGTCCAGGTGAGGGTACGGCAACGCTTTAAGGGGAGCGTGCGTGTGAGGGTGCGGGTTAGTGTTAGCGTACGGGTTAGGATTAGGGGACGGGTGAGGGTCAGGCTTCGGGGAAGGGTTAGGGTTAGGGTTCGGGCTAGGGTTAGGGTTAGGGGACGGGGACGGTTTAGGGTCCAGGTGAGGGTACGGCAACGCTTTAGGGGGAGCGTGCATGTGAGGGCGCGGGTTAGTGTTAGCGTACGGGTTAGGATTAGGGGACGGGTGAGGGTCAGGCTTCGGGGAAGGGTTAGGGTTAGGGTTCGGGCTAGGGTTAGGGTTAGGGGACGGGGACGGTTTAGGGTCCAGGTGAGGGTACGGCAACGCTTTAGGGGGAGCGTGCGTGTGAGGGCGCGGGTTAGTGTTAGCGTACGGGTTAGGATTAGGGGACGGGTGAGGGTCAGGCTTCGGGGAAGTGTTAGGGTTAGGGTTCGGGCTAGGGTTAGGGATAGGGGACGGGTACGGTTTAGGGTCCAGGTGAGGGTACGGCAACGCTTTAGGGGGAGCGTGCGTGTGAGGGCGTGGGTTAGTGTTAGCGTACGGGTTAGGATTAGGGGACGGGT
Source organism: Delphinus delphis (assembly GCF_949987515.2). Taxonomy (NCBI): domain Eukaryota; kingdom Metazoa; phylum Chordata; class Mammalia; order Artiodactyla; family Delphinidae; genus Delphinus; species Delphinus delphis. The sequence continues at coordinate 92,625 of NW_027193046.1, forward strand.
GAGGGTCAGGCTTCGGGGAAGGGTTAGGGTTAGGGTTCGGGCTAGGGTTAGGGTGAGGGGACGGGGACGGTTTAGGGTCCAGGTGAGGGTACGGCAACGCTTTAGGGCGAGCGTGCATGTGAGGGCGTGGGTTAGTGTTAGCGTACGGGTTAGGATTAGGGGACGGGTGAGGGTCAGGCTTCGGGGAAGGGTTAGGGTTAGGGTTCGGGCTAGGGTTAGGGGACGGGGACGGTTTAGGGTCCAGGTGAGGGTACGGCAACGCTTTAGGGGGAGCGTGCGTGTGAGGGCGCGGTTTAGTGTTAGCGTACGGGTTAGGATTAGGGGACGGGTGAGGGTCAGGCTTCGGGGAATGGTTAGGGTTAGGGTTCGGTCGAGGGTTAGGGTTAGGGGACGGGGAAGGGTTAGGGTCCAGGTGAGGGTACGGCAAGGCTTTAGGGGGAGCGTGCGTGTGAGGGCGTGGGTTAGTGTTAGCGTACGGGTTAGGATTAGGGGACGGGTGAGGGTCAGACTTCGGGGAAGGGTTAGGGTTAGGGTTCGGGCTAGGGTTAGGGTTAGGGGACGGGGACGGTTTAGGGTCCAGGTGAGTGTACGGCAACGCTTTAGGGGGAGCGTGCGTGTGAGGGCGCAGGTTATTGTTAGCGTACGGGTTAGGATTAGGGGACGGGTGAGCGTCAGGCTTCGGGGAAGGGTTAGGGTTAGGGTTCGGGCTAGGGTTAGGGTTAGGGGACGGGGACGGTTTAGGGTCCAGGTGAGGGTACGGCAACGCTTTAGGGGGAGCGTGCGTGTGAGGGCATGGGTTAGTTTTAGCGTACTGGTTAGGATTAGGGGACGGGTGAGGGTCAGGCTTCGGGGAAGGGTTAGGGTTAGGGTTCGGGCTAGGGTTAGGGGACGGGGACGGGGACGGTTTAGGGTCCAGGTGAGGGTACGGCAACGCTTTAGGGGGAGCGTGCGTGTGAGGGCGTGGGTTAGTGTTAGCGTACGGGTTAGGATTAGGGGACGGGTGAGGGTCAGGCTTCGGGGAAGGGTTAGGGTTAGGGTTCGGGCTAGGGTTAGGGTTAGGGGACGGGGACGGTTTAGGGTCCAGGTGAGGGTACGGCAACGCTTTAGGGCGAGCGTGCGTGTGAAGGCGTGGGTTAGTGTTAGCGTACGGCTTAGGATTAGGGGACGGGTGAGGGTCAGGCTTCGGGGAAGGGTTAGGGTTAGGGTTCGGGCTAGGGTTAGGGTTAGGGGACGGGGACGGTTTAGGGTCCAGGTGAGGGTATGGCAACGCTTTAGGGGGAGCGTGCGTGTGAGGGCGCGGGTTAGTGTTAACGTACGGGTTAGGATTAGGGGACGGGTGAGGGTCAGGCTTCGGCGAATGGTTAGGGTTAGGGTTCGGGCTAGGGTTAGGGTTAAGGGACGGGGAAGGGTTAGGGTCCAGGTGAGGGTACGGCAACGCTTTAGGGGGAGCGTGCGTGTGAGGGCGTGGGTTAGTGTTAGCGTACGGGTTAGGATTAGGGGACGGGTGAGGGTCAGGCTTCGGGGAAGGGTTAGGGTTAGGGTTCGGGCTAGGGTTAGGGTTAGGGGACGGGGACGGTTTAGGGTCCAGGTGAGGGTATGGCAACGCTTTAGGGGGAGCGTGCGTGTGAGGGCGCGGGATAGTGTTAGCGTACGGGTTAGGATTAGGGGACGGGTGAGGGTCAGGCTTCGGGGAAGCGTTAGGGTTAGGGTTCGGGCTAGGGTTAGGGTTAGGGGACGGGGACGGTTTAGGGTCCAGGTGAGGGTACGGCAACACTTTAGGGGGAGCGTGGGTGTGAGGGCGCGGGTTAGTGTTAGGGTACGGGTTAGGATTAGGGGACGGGTGAGGGTCAGGCTTCGGGGAAGGGTTAGGGTTAGGGTTCGGTCTAGGGTTAGGGTTAGGGGACGGGGACGGTTTCGGGTCCAGGTGAGGGTACGGCAACGCTTTAGGGGGAGCATGCGTGTGAGGGCGCGGGTTAGTGTTAGCGTACGGGTTAGGATTAGGGGACGGGTGAGGGTCAGGCTTCGGGGAAGGGTTAGGGTTAGGGTTCGGGCTAGCCTTAGGGTTAGGGGACGGGGACGGTTTAGGGTCCAGGTGAGGGTACGGAAACGCTTTAGGGGGAGCGTGCGTGTGAGGGCGTGGGTTAGTGTTAGCGTACGTGTTAGGATTAGGGGACGGGTGAGGGTCAGGCTTCGGGGAAGGGTTAGGGTTAGGGTTCGGGATAGGGTTAGGGTTAGGGGACGGGGACGGTTTAGGGTCCAGGTGAGGGTATGGCAACGCTTTAGGGGGAGCGTGCGTGTGAGGGCGCGGGATAGTGTTAGCGTACGGGTTAGGATTAGGGGACGGGTGAGGGTCAGGCTTCGGGAAAGGTTAGGGTTAGGGTTCGGGCTAGGGTTAGGGTTAGGGGACGGGGACGGTTTAGGGAGGCAGGTGAGGGTACGGCAACGCTTTAGGGGGAGCGTGGGTGTGAGGGCGCGGGTTAGTGTTAGCGTACGGGTTAGGATTAGGGGACGGGTGAGGGTCAGGCTTCGGGGAAGGGTTAGGGTTAGGGTTCGGGCTAGGGTTAGGGTTAGGGGACGGGGACGGTTTCGGGTCCAGGTGAGGGTACGGCAACGCTTTAGGGGGAGCATGTGTGTGAGGGCGCGGGTTAGTGTTAGCGTACGGGTTAGGATTAGGGGACGGGTGAGGGTCAGGCTTCGGGGAAGGGTTAGGGTTAGGGTTCGGGCTAGGCTTAGGGTTAGGGGACGGGGAAGGTTTAGGGTCCAGGTGAGGGTACGGCAACGCTTTAGGGGGACCGTGCGTGTGAGGGCGTGGGTTAGTGTTAGCGTACAGGTTAGGATTAGGGGACGGGTGAGGGTCAGGCTTCGGGGAAGGGTTAGGGTTAGGGTTCGGGCTAGAGTTAGGGTTAGGGGACGGGGACGGTTTAGGGTCCAGGTGAGGGTACGGCAACGCTTTAGGGGGAGTGTGCGTTTGAGGGCGCGGGTTAGTGTTAGCGTACGGGTTAGGATTAGGGGACGGGTGAGGGTCAGGCTTCGGGGAAGGGTTAGGGTTAGGGTTCGGGCTAGGGTTAGGGTTAGGGGACGGGGACGGTTTAGGGTCCAGGTGAGGGTACGGCAACGCTTTATGGGGAGCGTGCGTGTGAGGGCGCGGGTTAGTGTTAGCGTACGGGTTAGGATTAGGGGACGGGTGAGGGTCAGGCTTCGGGGAAGGGTTAGGGTTAGGGTTCGGGCTAGGGTTAGGGTTAGGGGACGGGGACGGTTTAGGGTCCAGATGATGGTACGGCAACGCTTTAGGGGGAGCGTGCATGTGAGGGCGCAGGTTAGTGTTAGCGTACGGGTTAGGATTAGGGGACGGGTGAGGGTCAGGCTTCGGGGAAGGGTTAGGGTTAGGGTTCGGGCTAGGGTTAGGGTTAGGGGATGGGGACGGTTTAGGGTCCAGGTGAGGGTATGGCAACGCTTTAGGGGGAGCGTGGGTGTGAGGGCGCGGGTTAGTGTTAGCGTACGGGTTAGGATTAGGGGACGGGTGAGTGTCAGCCTTCAGGGAAGGTTTAGGGTTAGGGTTCGGGCTAGGGTTAGGGTTAGCGGACGGGGACGGTTTAGGGTCCAGGTGAGGGTACGGCAACGCTTTAGGGGGAGCGTGCGTGTGAGGGCGCGGGTTAGTGTTAGCGTACGGGTTAGGATTAGGGGACGGGTGAGGGTCAGGCTTCGGGGAAGGGTTAGGGTTAGGGTTCGGGCTAGGGTTAGGGTTAGGGGACGGGGACGGTTTAGGGTCCAGGTGAGGGTACGGCAACGCTTTAGGGGGAGCGTGCGTGTGAGGGGGCGGGTTAGTGTTAGCGTACGGGTTAGGATTAGGGGACGGGTGAGTGTCAGGCTTCGGGGAAGGGTTAGGGTTAGGGTTCGGGCTAGGGTTAGGGTTAGTGGACGGGGACGGTTTAGGGTCCAGGTGAGGGTACGGCAACGCTTCAGGGGGAGCGTAGGTGTGAGGGCGCGGGTTAGTGTTAGCGTACGGCTTAGGATTAGGGGACGGGTGAGTGTCAGGCTTCGGGGAAGGGTTAGGGTTAGGGTTCGGGCTAGGGTTAGGGTTAGGGGACGGGGACGGTTTAGGGTCCAGGTGAGGGTACGGCAACGCTTTAGGGGGAGCGTGCGTGTGAGGGCGTGGGTTAGGGTTAGCGTACGGGTTAGGATTAGGGGACGGGTGAGTGTCAGGCTTCGGGGAAGGGTTAGGGTTAGGGTTCGGGCTAGGGTTAGGGTTAGGGGACGGGGACGGTTTAGGGTCCAGGTGAGGGTACGGCAACGCTTTAGGGGGAGCGTGCGTGTGAGGGCGCAGGTTAGTGTTAGCGTACGGGTTAGGATTAGGGGACGGGTGAGCGTCAGGCTTCGGGGAAGGGTTAGGGTTAGGGTTCGGGCTAGGGTTAGGGTTAGGGGACGGGGACGGTTTAGGGTCCAGGTGAGGGTACGGCAACGCTTTAGGGGGAGCGTGCGTGTGAGGGCATGGGTTAGTGTTAGCTAACTGGTTAGGATTAGAGGACGGGTGAGGGTCAGGCTTCGGGGAAGGGTTAGGGTTAGGGTTCGGGCTAGGGTTAGGGGACGGGGACGGGGACGGTTTAGGGTCCAGGTGAGGGTACGGCAACGCTTTAGGGGGAGCGTGCGTGTGAGGGCGTGGGTTAGTGTTAGCGTACGGGTTAGGATTAGGGGACGTGTGAGGGTCAGGCTTCGGGGAAGGGTTAGGGTTAGGGTTCGGGCTAGGGTTAGGGTTAGGGGACGGGGACGGTTTAGGGTCCAGGTGAGGGTACGGCAACGCTTTAGGGCGAGCGTGCGTGTGAAGGCGTGGGTTAGTGTTAGCGTACGGCTTAGGATTAGGGGACGGGTGAGGGTCAGG